>NW_015115166.1:59002-83678 GCF_001443285.1 Poecilia latipinna | reverse complement strand
AAAAAAATTATATATATATACATTATTAGTTTTTTTTTTAAGGTGGGAAGTTTAACCCGATTTCTACAAGTTTTGATTGATGCACAATTGAGAGTTCTGGTAAACTTAGTGCAGATTTACGAAGGATTTATTGTGGTGGTGGTGGTGGCAGCATCATGCTTTGAGTCAGTTTGTGTGCTGGAATAAAATATGTCAAAAATAAGAAACAACAAGACCTGCTATGATATGCTGATATTATTAGCAATGAAGAAATAAAAGACTCATGTTTACTATAATCAAGTGAACGTAAATTATTTGTCTTTAAAAAGACATATTTACCTCCTTCCAACTCACTGTAATATTCCTAATTTAAGGTATGATCATAAAGGGAGTCAATTTATTTTAAGAGTTGAAAATCTTCAACTTTTCACAAAAAATTGAAAAATTGGAAAGTGTTGGAAATTTTAAATAGCCACAGATACTGTAAGTCAGTAGTTTCAGATGATATACCAATGCCTAATGAATACACAAATCCACCTAAAATAACACATTGAGCAGGCGTATTTGTTGAAGTTGCATGTGCCCAACTCTGCAATAAAACAACATAATAAACCAGGAACTGCTGCTAGTGCTTACCCAACTCAAACAGTAATCTATTAAAAGTGTTTATTGAACCAAGTGTGCTCTTTCAGTCCTGCTAGACAGGTTTTCAAGACATAGTCTGCTCAGTGAGAACCACAAGCATCTGTCCATCTGTCCGACTGAGGCTACGCTCGGTAGTGCTAGTAACCAAATTACCTCCCAATCAACAAAGGCGCTCACTAAAGCGCACGCATTCATACACAGATATACAGATTAGTGGGCAACTTTGGGTAATGAATTAAAGAATTGAACCCACAACCTTCAATTTCATTCTACTCTACTCTACCCAAGGATGTATCTCTAAGTTAAAATAGTGTGTGAGTCATGCATACCTGGTGCACCGATTACAAAACTATCGGACAAGTGGTGCAGAGTCAGTGACCTGTATCTTTTGTTTTATTTCTGAAAACTGTCAGCTTGAAGCTGAATAAATTCAAACAAGGCATGTTGGACTTCACTCCAGTGAGCAGTATAGTTTGTCCTTATGCATTTGTCATGCTTCCTTTAAAAAGGGTGAGAAGCACACAGTGAAAGGTTTGAAAACCAATGCCCTGAGGGAAGACTTCCAGATTTGTAAAGTGCATTTTAGTCTCAGTGAAATTTCTCACACACACCCAGTTCAGTTTGAAGTTTAGACACACCTACCGTAATGCCATGCTGCAATTCAAGAAGTCCAACTCCCGCTCAGAAAGCCATGCGTGTATAGAGCAGCATTCTGACGAACAACTAAGGATGCAAACTCTGGAAGGTATTTACAGGAATCCACAGAATGAAAGTGTTTGTTGTTATTTCTCTAACAACTGTCACCACAGGAACGGATGACTGAACGCCTAATTAAGTATCAGGGGATGCAGGTAAATGGTTTCAACACAGACACTATTAAAGATCACAATGGATCTATGGCTGACATTTCTGCAGCAGGCAGGCATGACAAATCTTGTTGTTTCTTGTCCAAACCTTCTCGGTCTGGTCTCTGACTTCAACTCTAAAACATCTAATATGGGATGTCCCTCTGATGTTCTCATTCCTGATCCTATCCTTCCTCGTCACTCCTGTTGGTTCCCGGCCATCACGACCTGAACTACATACAGGGAATAAAAACTATTAATCCCAGAATGCACTGCATTAACCCAGTTCCAGTTTCTAGGAGGAAGAGGAGTTTCACTGTGTGAATATGGGACATCTTGTTTTAACAAAACCTCTGTCCTTGAAGGAAGTCACCCTCTTTACTGCAAAAGGATTACAATGGTGAAACATTGCAGTCCCTCTGCTGGCCAAAAGGAGGACGCCACTTTGGCTATATTCTGGCTGAAGTCTCGACTCTGGCTTACTTAAAATTCTGCAGAAAGAATCTTTGAATTATAGATTCCCCTAAATGAGACTCTGATCCTGTTGCTGAACCGACACTGCTTCCATTTTCCTGGAAGAAGACGCTGCAGCTCCACAAGCCTGCTGTACAGGTACAGGGCCAAACCGAGTCAACCTTTCCCAACCACTAACTGGGCAGCCACTGCAATCATTACCATACTCACATCTTTCACTGCCCCAGGCTGGACTGGGGTCCCCCGCTTGCTGAGTGGCAAACACTGCCATTTTCTCCAACTGCAAAGACTCTCTGATCATCCCATCATGTCTGTTCTCCGTTGCACAACTCACACACTACCGGAGATCTTTTTTGTTCTTAAGAATCTCTAAAGTAAGGCTTTGTGTCTGGGCAGAGGGAAATTAGTTTAGTATAAAACAATTTAAATAGTTTCTGATCATCCATTTCATTGTTTTTGTTGGGTTTTGCAGGGTTCCATCCTTCAAACTCCTTGGTGCAAACAGGCCACTGAGCCTTTGGTTGGTTTGTTTAAGAGACTATTGACTGAAAGAGTAGTTTTACAACATGAGCTTATTCCATTTTAATCAAACATTTTTCCTTTTCTCTTTTCACAAGCCAACATGATTTAGCAGACATGCTAACCCGTGTCCATTATCTGAATCCAACAGGTAAAAACCTGCTATCATAAACAACATTGTACAAGTCATCACACGCCTTTTGTTTGTACTTTGCCACATCTACCTTCATCATACACTGTAGCTGTTCACTCATCTGGGAGTCTTGACTCCTCAAAAAATCCACAACACTTTGTTTTGTTTTCACTATCTGGTCCTCTGCTCTGCATTTGTTCTCTTCACCATCAGCTTCATCTTCCTCTTCTGGAAGAAGGTTTGTACTACGACCATCTCCTTTTCACAAAGTCCACCAACATATATCCCTCTCCTGTCCTGGATCCCAAACCTGCCCTGGATCCCAAACCTGCCCATCACTTTCTTACCACCTCTGTTCCCTTCACCAACCTGTCTGTCAAAGTCTGCACCAATCACCCTTCTCTGAACTGTGAGGTAACTCCACGTCACACCATCTAGCTCACTCGAGACCATCAGCTTCTCATCTAACTCACATCTGACCTGTAGGGCATGAATGCCAACAAACACTGATCATCATGTCTTCAATTTCGAGCTTCAGAATCAGTCTGACAGTCTTTTCACTTGCACAATGTTCCTAAGAAACCAATAAATGAGGACACCAATTTTTAAGGACAAAAGAAAGGAGATGGCAATAGAAATGGGAATAGAGGGTGAAATACAGATATTTTCTGTACTCTACTTTCTTACCTACACAGACCTGGAAAATAATTAATTTAAATTCTAGACCTTTCCACACCGTAGGAACCCTGGACATGAAAAATAAACACTGAAGCTTCGTCATACACTTAAATAATGTAGTGAAATTCTAACTAGAGGTGCCACACAGAAACCAGAGATCAGACACATTTAATAAGCATCTTCAGTTGCCTTGGGACTAAATCTCACTTTAAATCTGCTTCTGATTGGTCAGTTGCTATCTGATGATTTTCTATCATGGGTAAATCATTTCTATTTTGAATCTAATTTTTAAGGCAGTCATAGGGACATTGAGCTAATTCATGGATCAATAATGTGCTTATTTGAGCAATAACAAGTGTAACTGGTTGTGAAACAATGAGGTTCCGCAAGAATAAACCAGCAGACCAACACCCTTTCTGACACATCAACCATTTTAGATATTGCTTATCACTTTCTGCCAGCAGTTTTACTCTGAAAGAACTCAGAGCAAACAAAACAAGCTCCAGTTAGAACCCAAGTGATTCCACGACTTTAACATAATCAGGGGAAGGAACACCCAATATTCTACATCATCAAAAACCATAAAAAATGAAAGAAATCAGTAGAATTAGATAAAAAAAAAACTTTTGGATATTGATGTCAGGTGATCCTATCAGGCTTTAATGAAGATTTGACAAGCATTCTGTTACGTGTGCTCCAGCCTGACAAAAGTAATTTGCATTTATTTTACTAAACAAAGTAGTTAGTAGTTCTTTAGAAAATGTATTTTATAATATACACTACTGGGATAAAGTGTTTGCTCCCTTACAGTCTACTATTTTTGATTTTAGTCAAACTGAAATATGTCAGATCAAATTCATTTTATTATGCAATATCAGACACAGATAACACTTTATGTGTTATACATTTACTAAGGTCATCTTTATGGAACAATAAACCTAGTTTATTCATCTGAAACAGTTCATGGTGACAAAAGAAAGTCAAAGCAGGAGAAACTTACTTTGGAGTAAACTATTTGTCCATGCACTGTACATGGCAAAAACTGCAAAATGGTTTCATACATGACTTACAAAGCATGTATAGAATTAGCAATCACATTACAATAATCCTCCAAACAAGGTGGATATCTTTAAATTCTGTTATTTAGAACAACTTAGTACTCCAATGGAACTGTATACAATAATCTCCCTTATAGTTGTTGGAACGAAGTATCGATAAAGTATCATGTTAAGTTTTTGTGTTAAAGATGCAGAGAAACTGACTATGAATTAAGTCTTGTTCACACTAATAAACAAAACAACCAGGTGATAAACATATATAAAAGATTTGATCATCGTTGTAAAATTTTATATATATTTTTAATTAGAGGAAAACATGCAAGTGTTGCTCGCATAGATTGATTTAAACATTTCTTCCTAATATTTCTGATCCTTCATCACATATGTCCACTGTGAGCATCACAGGGAGTGAAAGATCATCCAACAAGTAAACATCATTGACATGAATGACAGTTAGTTACAATATCCTGCCAAATATTGCATGCAAATAGTCCTTGATAGTCACACACTAATATTGTGATCCTAGCTGCAGTTTGATACATTGAGCTACTGTTTTTTTTTTGTTTTTTTTGTTTTTTTTTGTTTTGTTTTTTAAATACTACTTCTCTATTGGGGATTTTATTTTCTCCAAGTAAATACAAAATCTTACGTAAAAAAAAAAAGGCTTAAAACTGTATAGGTATAATAAGCTTCTGCCTACCATTTTTGGTCTCTAATTTCTATAACTGCAATGGAGTATATTTTCAGTTTACATGAGTTCTGCAAATGGTTGTACTGTTTTAAAGTAATCATATCACTGTTGAATTAATATGCACCAATGTCAACAACTAAAATGGTACAACTGTAAAATGTTAACTTCCTTATTTAGAATGTGAACAAAATAAAATGTGACCCAATTCTAAATTTTCTATAAGTAGATGGATGACATTTCCAGTCAGTATCGTTCATTCTGACTGAAAACATAAGAACTAGTCAGAGGCTAAAAAGAAATAGGATAAAGCATCACCTGTGCGCCTGTCAAAGTTCTTGTTGTTGATGATGATGCACTGGCCAATGCTGGGGTAACGGAGGCTGTATCTGAAACTGTGAGAATGAGGCTTAGCATCAACGTCCATGGGCGAAGGAGCAGACAAAGACCCGGCTGGCCTGCAGAAGGACAAACCAAACCACAGTTCATCATGTTATTGATTAAAAACAACATTAAGTGATGCAAGTCAGAAAGTCAAACCGACAAATGAGGAACACGGAGGTTCCGAGAGGACTCGGAGTCTGTTCTACTGACTTGAGCATGACAAAGAAACAATGACCTGCTCAGGATAAAGGTCGCAGACAGCTTCAATAAACCATTGACTCACTGTTTTCCATTATCTTGCCTCGCATCTGTGGTGTCCCCTTCAGGGCCTGGTCTTCTTGCGGACATAGTTCTAAACAGGATAAAAAAAAGTGCCAACCCGGACGGAGAAACTACACGGCCTGAACGCTTAACAGAGGCACCAACTGCGAAATAAAAATGCACGCAGACGTAGACGTCGAAAAGAGCGAGTGGAGGAGCATTTAGCTGCTCTTACCCGCCCAGTAAACAAAGATGCCTACGTCATGCTAAGATGCGCTTGTTTTTTCCGTGCGGACATCCCGTGTTAGTTGGTGTTAGTCATCACGGGAAAACCAGGGTTGAACCGCAAGCGTAGACCTCCTGAACTGCAGTCAGGCAGGTTGTGTTGTTTTAACGATATATTTTCGACGTTGGCATAATAAATGATCACGTGTATAAACGTCAAAATTTAATGTTTTTTTTATAACGAGAGCCATTTTCTCTATAGGGCTCTCATTGTAACGTGATAAATATGTATGTCGTAATAACCTCATATATTGTATGGAAAACGTAAAAAGTGCATTGTTAAAACAATAACGTTTTCAAATTAAAACGTGATAGTTGGCAGCGAAGCTTAGCTGCTTGGAATTGGAGACAGGACAGGAGTTCTGGCATGTTATTCGGCACTTTTGTTCACATAAACAAGATATTTATTACGTGTGCACTTAAGTCTAATTATAGAAAAGAATTGTTGGAAAATATTTTCTGTAAATACGTATGTATACAGTATGGAAGTCTATAATCGTGTTTTACAAAAGACGAAGACATGGTTGAGTGAAAGACAAAGTGAAGTTTAGATGTTAGCACAAATTTGTGAAAATCAAAATAAAAGCAACACAGAACACATGGGTGCTAAAAACTGCACTTAATCTACCAATACCCAACTACTAATATTTGGTATACTGTTGTGCTGTAAGTAAATATTATTGTATTTACTTACAGCACATACAATAATATTTGCTGTATTACGTCATGCTAAAATACGCTTGTTTCTTAGCAAGATGCACAGCATGGCAATTCCTCGTTGCAATTCCTCTGGCAACGAGGAATTGCCAGAGCTGCAAAGAGCCGCGTCGCTGGTAAGGCGTTCCCTCACGGAAGACACCGCCTGGTTCCTTCTTTACCTCGCCTGGACGTTTATTCGCATAAAAAACTCAAACACATAAAACTTTATTAGTAAATCAGCAATCTAACAAATCAAAAAGATTCAAAACAAAGTAATTCCTAAGTGTTGTATAAATCAAAAAGATGTAGGCTGAAGCAATTCGGCTTATATGTGCCTGTCCTTAAATGTTCATTACAAAGAAACCATTTCCCAGAAAACACAGAATCAACAGTTAAATCCAGACAAACGAATCAAACAGACATATTAAAATCTACGTAAATCGCCATGACGAAGGTTTCAATCAGATTTCAAATATTCAAGTCCCTTAACAGTTTTCTATGTTGACCCTGCTTGCTAAGAATGAGGCTGCAACATTCGAAAACATTATTCAGTCTTTCTCCAGCAATTTTCACATGTGAAACAATGCAATGCTTCACGTGTGATGAAAACAAGAGACAGTCAATAACATAGTAAACAATGGCCTCTGGAAATCTATTCAAGGAAAATACCTACTTTTCCAGTTACTGAACACTTACAGGTAATAAGCGGTTTTATTTCCTCTTCACATGGTCTGATTCCTTCCTGAGCTGTTGTCACTTTGTGAAGCGTTGGTTATCTAAGTTTCAACTTGTGATCTCTTCCTCTTTTGTAATACTTTGAGAAAATGAGTTTTCCACTTTAATGAGGTAAACTTTTGATACAGCAGTAGGCATACTAATCTATCAAAGTCTTGATTGGAGTAGTTAACTTTAATCTATAGATATTGAAAATGGCTGTTTTCACTTCTGCAAATATGATAAACAGCATGTAATGTTTATTCTAATGAGCAATAAGGTACTCAATTCTTTGCCCAGTGTTGTTACATTTCTGTTTATTACATTCTGTACCCATGCCAGGGTTTTCTCAGAGGAAACAGTGCTGTCCATTCCTAGACTGGTCCTGTGCACTGCAGTTCAGCTGGCTGAAAATTGTGACTTCACAACTTAAGCCATAGTTAATGTGAGGGACCTGACTCAAACGTGGACAAAAAATGTTCAAAGTAGAAAAAAGTTTCAATGTAATTCTTCAAAAAAAAATCATTAACAAAGCATAAAGATTTAAAGCAATAAATCAAAGCTAAGTAACAAATTTGGATCCAAATTGACTGAGGTCAACTGAACTCTAACTGTACACAAACAAAACTGACCTACAAAGAATAAAAGGCTGCTTAAATAGGGGTGGAGTAACCTAAATTTACCACGAGGGAGGCACAACATAACAAAAGGACAAATAAATACAAAATTAACTAAAGCATCCTATGAAACAAATAAAGCAAAACTAACTTTAACTTAGCACAAATAATAAGCGAATATTTATTTAAGTGACGAAATTAAATAAAAATCAACTTGAAGTCTCCCCCCCTTCAGTCTTTCAGAAAATGGATTAATCCAGGTTCCTCCTCCAGCTGGTTTATATCAGCAGCACCTCAAATAAGTGTAAGTAAATCAGTCAGACAGACATTAACTAAAGTGTGCACCCATTAGATGTCTTGTATGTCTAAATGAAATGACTAACTTAGACTATAAGCTATACTAATAAAGAAGAAAATACTAACACGATGTGGTGGTGGTAGGAGCATCCACCAGATAATTTAATCTCAACTTTTCAACACAATGACCGTGTGTGCATTTTGGGGATGACATGTAAGAGGTTTTTAAACAACTTTAATATATTGTGAGAATCTTGAACCAGAACATCTTTTTTCCAACTAAAGCTGCTTTATTCCTCATGGCAATTTTTTTTCATAATCTTTTATAATCTCTAATTATAATCCATTTCATAATCCTCGTTTTCAATAACCGAAGTGAACAAAACTTAGGAACCTTTAAAATGAAACTTTCCAAATGACAAATCTTTTAAGGACCCGACATCCAAATGAAACCAACCATTTATTAGTCATATTACATCCTGGAACACTCAGTTAGATAAAGTGCAAGCACAACTTTAAATGTCTTCTGTGAACAGTGACAGTCTACAAAGTGCAGTGTAGTAACAATAATAAGTGGAAATGGAGCAAATGAGATTAAAAAAAGATTTAATAAAACATACAGACTGAAACAATGGAGCAACAAAACCACAGAGGAATTATGTTTAGAAAAAGAAATCAAGAATCTGTATAAACTGAATCATTTGAAGAGATGCAGTTGGAAGTTTGAATGTTGTGGGTAAAAACATGCAATTTTGTGGGACAAATCTATAAATATTCCAAATAGAAAGCTGGCCCTGCTAGTGAAGAAACTTCAAACTGTAAAGCAAAAAACAACTTTAAAGTGCTTCTCTGTCTAGGACTCCTGCAGCCACTGCCTTCACCGTCTGATTTATGTACACAGCATCGTTTTTCAACACGTCTTCATTTGTAAGTACACTTTAATAAGAAATATTAACATTTCACTTTCAGCTGCATCATATCCTAGCTTGAATTATACAACAAAGAAACAGAAGTAGCTTCTTAAGAACTAACACCCAGTAATAATATTGCTCTGGAAGAATGTGACACCTGCAGCACACAAATAACTCAATTATCCTTCCATAAGGTTAAAGCTGTGATTAAGAAGTTATATGGTAATAATGAAACCCCCCTTCAGAAAAAAAAAAACTCTTGGACCATGTTTTTTTTTAGTTCACTACTAAAAGTCCTTCTCAAAGGTGAAGATCAAATCCTTCAACTTCACCTTTTATACCGAAGGATTGTATGAAACCAGGTCATTATAGCTAAAGATACAACCTGCACTGTTTAAAATGAACTACTGAAGGAAGAGACACAAATTGATTCTCACTGACCTAAAACTGATTTCTTGGATTGTTGCTTTAGAATTTATGTTAGCAACTCCTTATTCACAGGAGGGAAAACAGAAATAAGTAACACTCTGCACAATATCAGGAAAGATATTCAGAAACTGGAAAAAAAAAATTAAAAAATACACCACCACTTAAAAATGAAGCATCTGGACATCCAGAAACAGCTTCTCTGACCTTTACCATGCGTTTCTATATTATTCTTTAAAGGAGGGCAAGAGTCTGGAAAGAAAGGACTAAATAAATACTATTAAAAGGTTTTTACAGGGTAGAAAAAGTAGACCTCCGGTAGAAACACACAGCACAAGGGTCTACATATTTTCCAGCTTTGAGATAATTCAACTTTGCTCAAAGTGAACACGGATTCACTGCAAAATAATTCAAATCAAAAGAAAAAAAAACAGCAACAATGAACTGCCTTTAATGGAGTAACTCCCATGAACAAAAAAACAAATACATACTTTGGAAAAGTAATATTAATATGTTACAACCACAAATTTCAAAGTATTTTACTTTTGTTATAATTGAATACAAAGTAGCGTATAATTGTGACATTGAAGGAAAATGATACAAGGTAGTTAAAAATTATGGGGTGGATTTCTATTTAGTCCCCTTTAATCTAATGCCCTCAAATAAAACCCGGTTCCAACAAGTGCCTTCAGAAGTTGTCTGATTAGTCAATAGTCAACCTGAATGTAAATGAACCATAAATCCAGCGGGAGGCTGCATCAGAGAACAGAATTATGAAGACTAGATGTACAAATACAAAACCTGTAGATTTTCTATATTCTACAGTCTAGAAAAGATGTGGAGTTGTAGCAATAAGAGGTTTATCAGGGGAATTTAATGGAAATGCACCTGACATTTTTACGTTTTATTTCAATTAATCCTTCCTCTTCACAATTACACACTACATTGTGTTGACCTATGAGATGAAACTTTGACATAACATACTGGAGTTATGATATGACAAAATGTGAAACGTTTAATGGAAGGTGGGTGAATATGTTTATAAGGCACTGTACAGTGGATGATCAAATCATAAGAAGATCAGAAGATTTCAAACTGGGAGAAGAGTGGCAGTGGAGAGAGGAAGAGCTCTGAAAGATGATGCATTTCACTGAACACATAAGTCAGATTTTCTGAGTTGTAGGAGTAAAGAAGTTGCTTTTTTACACCATCCACTCAAAATCCAACATGGCTGCTTCATGCATGAGGAAAGCTGACGGTTGAGCACTGTGATTGTTCAAAAACACAAAATTCTCAAGTATTTTTGGTCTAGTTTCTAGTGCAAATATCTTAGTACACACAAAATAAGACAAAAGTAACTTACAAGTAACTTTCCAGCAAGATAATATGAGCTTGTTTTAACCAATTCCTTAGTATTGATGAAAAAGTTATAGTTTCTCTAGCAGATTATTCCATTTTTAACAAGACATTTTTCCCATGTTATAAGTGAAATAATCTGCTTTACTTTTTCATAAATATTAGGGAATTATTAACTTAAATCAAGGCCCTATGTCTTGTTGAAAAGTTACTTACAAGTAAATTTTGACTTATTTAAAGTACACTAAGATATTTACACTAGAAACCAGATCAGAAAGATTTGGTGAAATGTGTTTTTGCAGTGAGGTAATCAACTTTAGCTTGTTTCTTCTGTCAATTTGTCCAGGAATTAGTGAATGTTCTGTTCCAGTGACTGAATGCACAAAATGCAGTATTCTGTGTTTTCTCCTCGTGTCAGTAATAATAGTTACGATTAGCATTGAGCTGTCAGAACATAACTTACTGCTTTTCTCTCTTTCCCCTGGAACACGGTGGAACTAGAGGGTTTTAGATCTGACTCATGAGGCCAATGGAATGCAACACAACCAGCAGCACAATGACTACAATACCCATGAGCACCGAGTGTGCTTTGAGGGCGACATCCAACAGACTGATCCTGAGGCTACAGGTATCTGTAATCAGAAGATGTCGGGACACATTTCCCAACTTCCCTGTTCCTTGGCGTCCCAGTAGCCTCCCTTGTAGACATGCAGCGTCTCTCCAGACACGGAGTCGTGGATCTTCTCGAACCACAGCGCTTGGTAGTTGTCTGGATGGGCGCCTGAGGAGGAAGCCAGACAAAATAAAATCACAGTTTTAACACAGAATGTTTAAACTGCAAGTCGAGAAGCAACACATGAAGCTTTAAAGCAGCAGTATGTAACTTTTGTTAAAAAAACAAAAAACAAACAAACAAAATATATATAAATTTATATATATTTTTAACATTTGTTGAAACTGTCACCATGTCATGGCAGTATAGTGACAGTTAATCTGAAAGAAAAAAAAATTAAGCTAGTCTGCATTCCCAAAGTGCTCTCTAGAAAACCAATCAGAGCCAGGAGGAGGGTTTTAGCGCCGTCAATCACCTCGCCGTGTGGCGCTGCTTTCATGAATGCTCAGGCTAATTAGCATAGCCACCGATTACAGCAGATCAACATGTTCCTGTAACGGTAAGTTGTTTCTCCACCATTAGCACAGTTAGCAGCGTGTACATGAGAAGATTGACAGCGCCAAGACCCTCCTGCAGTCTCTGAATTGATTGTTTTTAGTTGGTAGCAGTGCATTTCTTCAGGCAGCAGTAGCAGCTCAGGGAGGATGTAGAGCAGGTTGATCTTTTCACTGATTATTGGGGCAAGCCATTAGCATTACATAGAGAAGAGCTATGCAATGCATGGCAGGCACCTATTGTTCTACACCCAATAGAATGTCTCTTCCTGACTACCAGGAAAAAAAATATTGTCCAATCACCATTTTCTTTTAAATTCCACAATCTTTGTAAGGTAATTAGCATACTGAAAACATTTTTTTTGGAAAAAAAACATTTATTTTTGAAATATCATGCGTCCACTACAGTGGACATCGGAACCCCATACATTTGAAATTGAACCTTGATGGCAACCAGTTTGTCCCAAAGAAAATATCCAAACATCAAGATAAGAATGAATTTCACATTGACAAAACTGAGCACTGTTGCCTAGCAAGAAGGTTCTAGGTTTGATTCCTGGCCCTGGGTCTTTCTGCATGGAGTTTGCATGTTCTCCCTGTGCATGGTGGGTTCTCTCCGGGTACTCCAGCTTCCTCTCACAGTCCAAAAACATGACTGTCAGGTTAATTGGCCTCTCTAAATTCTCCCTAGGTGTGAGAGTGTGTATATGGTTGTTTGTCTCTGTGTTGCCCTGCGACAGATTGACGACCTGTCCAGGGTGACCCCACCTCTCGCCCGGAACTTTAGCTGGAGATAGAGAATAGTACCTCCTGACCCCACTAGGGGACAAGGGTGTACAGAACATGGATGGATGGATGGATGGATGGATGGGTTGGTGGGAGGATGGATGGATAGATGGGTGGATGGATAAATAATGAGTGGGTGGATGAATGAGTCGGTGGATGGATGGATGGATGGATGGATGGATGGATGGATGGATGGATGGATGGATGGATGGATGGATGGATGGGTGGATAAATGAATGAGTGGGTGGATGGATGGACGGATGGATGGATGGATGGATGGATGGATGGATGGATGGATGGATGGATGGATGGATGGATGGATGGATGGATGGATGGATACAGAAAAAACAGAAAAATAATCACAAATGTCCACTACAGAGGACAATTTTTCAACTTTTAAAAACTACGATAAAGTATAGTCAAAATAATTCATAGAATGTTTTAATATGCTGCTAACAGACTTATTTAGAATATGCCAACAAAATTTTAAACCAAAATTTGCACAATAAAAAGTTTTATGTACTTACTTTGTCTCTCCCCATAAAATGTGCTTCTACTGATGTACATCATTTTTATGAATGTACAAAAGCCCCACCCCTTCACATGTGGCATCATTGAAAAGCCCTAAATGTCCTCTGTAGATACCAAAAGGAATTAATTCAGTAGAATGCAGGGGATGGGAGACATTCAAGTTTAGAAATGTCCTCTACAGAGGACAAAAATGAACTACTGGTAGTCAGAAGGCTTATTTAATATTCTTCCATTACTGTTAATGCGGCTCGTACCGCTGCGTGCCCACCTACAAAAATGGTATCAAAACGTGCAGCTTGATCCCGGCATTGGAGCTATTATTTTTATTGGGAATCGGAGTTACGATGGCGACGTAAAAAGTGAAAAACCAACTGCCGAAACGCAGAGTGTAACTGCCACCAAGTGCCGCTCTGTTAGAGTGAAAAATGGACTGGATTTTTGACCCCAAAATGATTTTGAAATCGCTCTCACGCCTACAAAAATTGGTCTATCGGTATGAAAGTCAGTCATGACATTGATACGCATGCCTGCTCCCGTAAAATGTTTTCAAAATTTCTCTAGGGCTGACGGTTTTCTGGCAAGGTGCTTCAGAGCGAAATCATGTCACAGGGTAACCTCAGGCACTCAACCATTCATTTTCAGACTTTTCTGAAAAATTTCTGAGCTCAGCGCACACCATCTTTCTTTCATCACTGCAATTACTCTGAGTGACCTACGGATATGAATTGCGGAAGTATCGGAGACGACAAATAGCCCTCTCATATGCTTCAAACGGTTTTTGGATCGGCCTTACGGATCCTGAACGGGAAGCAGTTGTTCGGACTGCATTTTTTCATCAAAACTGACTGGGTGTCTTATGAAGATAGAAATCTTTCTCCACCTCTCTGTCTCACACACATTGCAGTTGGCTGAGGATTAATCACTATAGCAACAGAGAATACAGAGAAAGGCAGAGCTGCTGGTTTGGACTACAAAGACGCCATCTTTTGGCGGAACACTTTAATATAAAGGGCAGAGCAGAATGTCAGAACTACAACATGGTGGAACACAACAACATGCTAGTGATGCTCCACATGCTACTGCCAGCATTTAGACTAACATTAGCATTTTGGCTAATTTTAGCTTATACACTAATTTTAACATAGAGAATGGCATAAGTCCATGCTACTCAACATGCTTGAGACTCTCCACATGCTGTTGAGTACATTGCAGCTTTCTTTAGCATTGATGCTAATTTTTTAGCATCAAAACACTGGGTTTCAACCGACGGGGACACTTTAGCATGCCCCGGTTAAATTTCTTCAGGAATTTTCTAGTCTGTCTCATATTATACTGTCACCACATAGAAGCAGTTTTAATAAATATGCAAAAAACATGTTTGTTTTTTAAAATAAAAGTTACATACTGCACCTTGAATTCAGTTCAGACGGTCATAATAATGCTCTGTTTTGGATGAACTTTATTTAAAACAAAGCGGAAAGAAAATGAATGAGGAGTCAGTGGAAGCAGCCAAGGTTCCATCAAACGCCAGCAGATACACAACTGTTACACCAAGCTTGTACATCTCAGTCTATGGAGCAAAATTCTACAGCCAATCACAGCTGATCTACATCCGGCTCTATGACAGGTTACAACAGAGAACAGGGCACTGTTACTTGCTTTTGGCCAGGGCTCCAAAAGGTTGTTCTTTGCCTTCCGCTGAGAGAGGGATAATGAGACGGGAAGAGGAAATGAAGTGATTGCTTAATATTGTGTAGGGTTTCCTACACCCTACAGGTGTTGGTTTGTTCATTAGAGCTATAGGGTCGATCGGATCCCATTTCTGTATCTGAGCTGATACAGAAATTTCTGTATCTGAGCTGATACAGAAATCTCTGTATCTGAGCTGATCCCCTTCCTTAAGGAAGGGGATCAAAATTATACGGCTCTTGACTTATATTCATAGGTTCTTGACTTTTTTATTTAATTTAATTACTTTATTTTCACAGTACATGGCTTAATAAAACAGTACATGGCTTAACAAAACAGGAGTTTAATAAAACAGGAGTTTGTTCCTCATGTATGCACACAGTGCAGGGCTACCTCTGCTCATGATTAATTGATGACCGTTGGCAGAATTAAATTACACATTCACAAAGTAGTTTTGTTGTAGATCAAGAGGCTTTTCAGCCCATTGTACACTCAGATAAACCCTCAGAGTAAAAAGCAGAAGACTTCATTGGACTTCTGGAGTCTACAGCTCCCCCAAAGTGCTTATTTAGTGTCCAAAATTAAAATTAAATATTAAACCTAAGGCGTTCTGGATCAGAAACTATCAGTGTCAGCAGATATTTATAAAAATTCAGAAACTGGGATTGGATCGAACCCCCCCCCCCCAAATTGGGTTCTAAGCATGTCTAGTTTTTACTACATGATGATTTTATCTGAATACTTGCTTTGGTATAGAGGGACAGAATGTCCATAAGGGGCTAAAGAAAAAAAAAAAGATTAAAAGGGTGATTTTCCTAGAGTTTACACATGATATTTATATTTTCGTTAAATAAATACAACAGAGGGTGAAAGCGTTGGGGGATACTTGCATGCAACAGGTGTGAGGGGGGGAGAGTCCTCTGCATCAGCTGAGCAAACCCCACCACAAACAGAAAATATCAGTTCATAAAACAATCCACACAATGTTGATGTGTAGTTTAAAAAAAATAAAACAAAGTGCCATGCGTTGCATTAATGATTCTGTTCAGTCTGGCTGATTTATTTAGAACCAGTTCACAACAAATGTCATCTAAAAGCGTTTTAGAAGGCGCATAAATCCATGTTTAACATAATTAAGTAACTTCTGCAATCAAATCTTGATTTTAGCGGCTGTGTCTGTCTGAAAGTGACAGGAAACAAAGTCTTTATAAAATTAAAGAGTTTGCTTGGTTGTTTGTTGCTTAATCCCAAACTTTTGCTTTGACAAGATTTGAGCTTTTTGGCAACAAGCTCTCCAGTTGGCTTAAACAGACACAGACAAATCTGTTGAAAAATTCATTTCCACCATGAGGACTGTAGACTTTGGAGTGGCTTCTGATCCGTTTCATTATTTTGTTCTCCAAATATGTGAGCTGTAGCTTTCAAACTAACTTTATTAAATCAAAATATTCTATTTATATTGTTTTAGCTTTACTATGAATCATAAATTACTTTAATACTGACATAAGTTTTATATCCCAAAAAAACAAAGACAGGGATTACTACTAAAATGTTATTCAGTTTAACGGGGCAGAATCATGTATTTTTCAGGAACATGGTGCCAATTGGGTCTCTTTAAAAACTCTTGCTCCTTCTGGAACTCCACCTCCAGGAAGTCATCCCAACATGGCTCCTCTATTAACCCTTTAACAACATTTATACCAGTGTTTCACTGAGAAGTAGCTCCTATAAAGAGTTCAGCAGATGCTCAGTTTTACCAGGTGTTTGCTAATTGCTGTTGGCTAGTCTAAAGAAACTGAGTGGGGGAGTCATGGAGGAGGCATGCTCTGTGAGGTGGATGTATGAAGACTGCAACTGAATGGTTGCCATGGGAGATTGAATAATTTCTAACACGCAAATGAATCAAAGCAACAGGAATGTTTTGTGTAAATTCCCCATGTTGTAAAATTTACAGAAATTTCTTTAAAAAAAAAAAGCAACACAGGGCACTTTGTTCCCAGTCAAATATGAAATGATACTTGCTTTCATCAGAAACCTCACTTCCTGTGGTGCCACCCTCATGTGCAAGAACTAAACGGAACAAATATGGATGAAGAGATGTTAAAATGTAGGGAAGAATGTTATCAGTCAGACAAAAATGAAGAGTGAACCGATTTCAACACCAGTTGCATCCTCAGACATGAACTTGGTTTAGGGATGATGACTGAAGGTGACAGAGCATGGATGGACAGATGCCAGATCTGCAGATGAACGAGTTTCTCTGATCGGCTCCTACCTTCCTCAGGCGTTGGAGCCGCTTTAACCGCGTCTCTTTCCCGTTCTCGCCGGGTAGAGCGCTGCTTTTCTTCAAGCCGTTGCTTCTCTGCATTCGCTTCGTCCCAGCGACCTTCTTCCATCAGGCGCTGGTCCGGACGCCGCCGGCTGTCTGTCGGCGCCACGCCCTCCTCGGGTTCATTCAGGGTCAACGCGAGAGAGGAGAAGTAGTACATGTTCTCTGCTCCTTCCCTGTAAGGACATCGTCAGGCAAGATCTGAAGCACCAAGCGTCACTCTGGAACCTCGTGAATTTTCACGTTCGCTCTAAATATTAGAAGGATTAGATAAAATAAAAAAAATTACGGTAAAGGGTTCTTTCTCCAGATTTCTTTGGGTTTGAGGGTTTGGTAAACAGTCCTCTGTTTGCCCTCGGTGCCATTCTCGCCTTTGCTGCTTTGCATGATCCTGGAAAACTCCATCTTCTCATCCCATGTTCCTGACAGAACATAATGAGCCTTCCCGTCCTTATCCGTCACAACTCCTGTCACCTGAGAGAGGAAAATACCCACATTTCACATCTCACGCAGTATTAGAAAATGCTTTTTTATTACTGTAGGACATAGTGAACAAAGAAGGAAGAAGCGAGTTTCTCAGATAATCTTATACCATGATGCCACAGAATGACACAGATCACATTCGCTGCATCTCAGGGACCCTTACATCAATATTTACAATTGATGTAAGGGAACTGACAACACACAGTCTTTGATTCTATTGCTAGGCCCATAAGATTATGATTCTGTGACCATGGCTTGGTATATATATCTTAATACATTAATCCAGAGTTTTGCACACATCCTTGGGGTCTGCTTCCTACAACAACGTATTAGGGCCATCGTAAACAGGGGGAAAATAAATTAAAGAGTACATTTCTCCCCAAAAGCTCAGAAATTTTGAGATTAATCTCAGAAGATTTCTGAGCTTCAAAGGTTGAAAAGTCAAGAAAATATTTGGATTAATCCAAAAAATTTTCTACAATTTCTGGACAAACAAGGAATTTTTTTGATTAATCTTAAAACATATTTTATATAAAAAAAAAGGACATTTCTGAGTTCCCAAAGTTTTTTTTTTTTCAAGTTTTTTTGCTAGAATATTTCTGAGATGATTTTCAAATTTTTTGAGTTATTCCTTTGTTGTTTTTTCCTCCCCCCTTTCTACAAAGCCCCAAAAACACCGCCGTAGTTTTCTCTCCTTTCAGCAGAAAAAATTGTCTAGGACCTCACAAAGGACTATAGGAGTTAACTCGGGTTAAGTTTGTAAATTGAATGTAAACACATTTTTGTTTTCAAATGTAAAAACAGAGAGATTGGTTTAATACAATGTGAAATGCAGTGTGCCCAATCCTTTTAATCTACATCTGATAATTTGGCTTTGCTGCTGTCAGAATAGGTTTGCTCATTTAATACCATGCAAATACCAGAGTCATTGAGATAATCAAGAAAAATATTTTAAACCTCAAAAAACTGAAAAACTTTTTCATTTGAAGGATTTTTTTTGTATTTCAATGTAGAACACGGATTCAAGACAGAAAAATTACCAAAATCCTGTTCCAGGTTCTAAAATACTAAACACGTCACAGTACATCTTCCACCTAGAACTTCTGGAAAAGATGTCTGCAAAAACCTTAAAATGCTGTTTTCCAATCTGAATCCAACAGAACAGAAAGAAGTGCTTCAGGCAAAGGAGTATGCGCTCCTCTACCAGAACGCTGGCTCACCTTCCGGGGTACATCTCTAGAGAAGTAGCTGTAAGGAGCAAACTTGAGGTGGCATCGATCTCCCGTCTTGTGGTTCACCACATCGATCTCTCCTGACTGACGGAGGAAGTCGAGTCAGATACAAAAACCACTGAGGGTTTTTACACAAAAGATCATTTTCATACAACTGCCACCGCTACCTGATCAATCCACAGTTTCCCAACGATGATGTTGTGTACAGTCGTCGTGACTTTTTTCCAGGAGTAGTGATTGTTGCTTTTATCAAACATACACTGGATGGAGCCTGGTGACAGATAACCGGAACAGAGGTTTATTCTACTCAAAAATAAATAAATAATACCGTAATAATAAAAAAGAAGAACAGCCAGGAGGAGGGTTTTAGCGCCGTCAATCACCTTTTTGTCTCTTACGGTCATGACAGTCACAAAACAACTAAGTTTTGTAAAAGTTACATACTACAACTTTAAAAAAGCTGAATATCGACCAATGCTCGCTTGTTGCCACGGTAACACTCACTACTCCCCACTCAGTTTTACAAGATAATGCCAAGCTAAAAGAATTGCACAAAACTGTCATAATTCGCACAGAAACATAAAGGTAGAACCCTAATAATATGCTTAGACAGTTAATCAGTTACAAAAATAAAGACAAATAGTTGATTTAGGGATTATTTTCACTTTAAACCACAACTATACAAACAGCTGAAAACTTACCCAGAGGCATAATGGAAAGGTATTTTCCCCGGAACTTGCTGGCCAGTGTGATTTCCTGTCTGAGGGTCCAGCCCTTCTCAGAGAAGGCATGGTGGGCTGCAGCTGGTGGGTGGTGGCTCACCTGAGGGGGGCGGGGCCATGAGGAAGAAATTTAATCATTCATTCATTCATTACTGAACACAACACTGAACAGAAATAACCGGCATAATCTAAGCAAACAGCTCAGGTGTGTATGTATATTTTTTGCAGACCTGTTCACAGAGCGAGCGGTAACCGGACTCTCGAAACCGGTCCAGCTCAAAGGTTTCTCCCAGTAAGGGGTTGAAGGGCTTCCCCGTGCGGTGGACCGTGGTGGAGTAGGATGAGATGGTGAAAGCCGCTACGTAGCACATCTGCTCTAAAGAGCTCTGACACTTTGCGGCTTTGTCCAGGAGCTCGTAGTACTCCAGGTCTTCAGACAGACGCTGAAGCATCGACAGCGGCTCATTGAAGTTCACCTGGAAACACAAGACAACAAGGAAAAAAAAAATAAAACTTTGTTTTACTTCATTTAGGGGACAAAAAAAAAAAAAAATAGAAAGATCCAAGATTTCAGGTGACGGATTGATTTCTTACCGGCATCGGTATCTTTGAGAGCTCCTTCCCAATACAATTCTTCATGATGCTCCACAAATTAAGGTAATAGTTGGGTTTGTCGGGAATACGAGTCCGTCTTTGTCTGACCGGCTCCAGCTCAAGAGGCGGAGAAGACTCAGAATTAGACGCCAAGGACATTTCGTCATACTGATTGGGGAAGAATAAAAGGGAGAAACATCTGGAAGGTTAGTGTAAAGTTAGCCCGTTAAGTCAGTGGAGATCAGGAGAGAAAAACGAGAACGTTACCGACTGGTCGTCCATTCCCGTCTCGTTGCTTATCCCACTGATATTGCTGCCAGATCTCCTGGAGAACAGAGACGAGAGAAGACATGACGCATTGCTGGAGTGAGGTACTGCAGAACAGAATATTTAGAAAAACAGAAAAAGAAGATCAACCTGTGGTACTTGGGATCAGCAGGAACAGTAATAAATCCTGTTGGGTCTTCCATTGCATCGAAGAACTCGTTGTCATCGTCCTCATCACTGGCATCGCCCTTTCCTGAAACACCGCCTTCAAACATGACAGACAATAAAAACATAATAGAATGAGAGGATAATTGAAAATATACTTCCAAAATATTTTACATTTAAAAAAAAAAAAATCTTCTGAGATCAATCTTTTCATTTTTCTGGCCGACTGAGTATAAAAGAAGAGAAGAAGAGAGAAGAGTTTATTATCTCTGTTTCAAAAATGACGACACAAACACGTCGATGCATTTTAACTGAGTTAATGTGGTGAAGGCAGTAACTCAACCTTTATCTTTACATCTAAAATGTTTAACAAACGATTGAGTAGTTGTACCTAATAGGTCAAATATTACCTGACCAAGAGAAGCGATCTACTCGCTATGACAACCAATCAGGTAAAGTCATGTTAATCATCAGTTGTCAAATCACTCAGAACTATTTTATATGGAAACAGGAAGTAGAACCAACCTGGAATGAACATGTTTGAGAGATTTCAGCTTTCTTCAGAACCATTCCCTGTGTAACCACATCTGAACAGGAAATGGTTTGTTTACAGGTAGAGATGGAAGGGAGGAAGTGGTCAGACAAGGGGAAAGCCAGTACTTTGTTGACCCAGTTCAGGAACAACAGGTGCAGTTTGATTTTGAAATTGATGTGCACTTATCTGAGCTCTCTCAAACACCAAAACAATCTGGATTTGGAAAAAAAATTCTGTGTTTTGATGAGACAAATTTCTATATTTAATTAATATCACTGTAAAAAGTCATTGAGATTTTATACTTATTGCTAATTTAATAAGAAACTCCAACTGGAAGCTACTACATTGTTCCATACGTCACCAAACCTGGACAATGATCAAATCAAGCATTTCCAGAAGAGATGCAAATCTTTCAGGGTCTAGTGATTCAATTCTATTATTATTTTCAGTGACACAGTTCGATTCAGAACATATTTTTTGTGCATTTTGATTAGATTCTGAATTCCCAGGACTAGGAATTGTAATTCTCAATAAAATGAATTTGTTTCTGCACCTTTAGTTTCCAGCCGCTTAGACTATGTAGGATTTCTGGTAACAGACTAAGAAGACAGAAGTCCAAAATGAGAGCCTTACTTTTAATGCTTAAGTTGGGATTGCTGAGGGAAGGTGGCAGAACAGTGGCGCCTCTGAATGCTCTCTCCAGATGGTTGTGCTGTTTGGCTAGTTGCTCCAGTGTCTCCTCCAGGCGAATCCTCTGCTCCCTCTCGGTCTGTAAGGCCTTCTGCCAGCGCTTACTGTGGCTCTGGGCGATGGACAGGAAGTCCCTGCAGGCCTTCAGGATGAAAACTCTGTCATGTCAGGAAGAAAAACTCAGCAGCAGCCTCAGCAGCTCTAAACAGACTAAACCTTACATTGATCATGGCGTTGGAGGTGATTCGGAACAGTGTGGCCCTTTCTGTGACCTGTCGGATCTTTTCCCCCATGTCCGTTCCAACTTGCAGCCCCTCCAGCTCTGATAAAGACCTAATGTTTTGTGAAAGCAGTAAAAAAAAATAAAAAAAATAAATAAAGCAAGAATGCTAATGAACCATTTCCAGCTTTGTTTCTCCTGGATGCTCTGTAGCAGACGCTAACCTTTGGAGAGCAGAGCCATGTTTAACAATCAGATCGTTGCAAGTGGTGAGGTCCTCCACCTTGCTGCCCAGGGTGCGCAGCGTGGACTGGACTTCTGACGGATGAGATCCTGCGGCCTGTGTGGAGGTAGGGGTCGCTGCAGATAACTCATCAGCAGAGTCGTCTGATGACAAACACAAGCAGCATGTCGTCTCTGAACGCAACGAGAGTGATCGTGACCCCTGTCTTTATCGGGCCTTTTGTCTCACCAGATTCGTCCTGCATGCGCACAGCTTTGGCTTTGGCAAGTTCCAGCGCGGTGATCCATCGCTGGCGCTCGATTTCGGAGCTGGCCTTCAGGTGATACGTCTGCGCCCCCCCGTTGGAAATGACGAAATTACAAGAGTCCTCCACGGTGATGTTGGCGGTGGCCAGGTTTATGGTGCCTCTGCAGGTGTGACCCATCTCTGCCTGACACCTGGAGACAGCACCACAGTGGAGAGTCAAAAGCATCTGGTTTCAGACACACAACATTTCTGCAACATGAATGTGTGTGTAAACAAAAACAAGGGAAAAAAATTACTTAAAAAAAGGAGATCCAATTTTTAAACATAGCTTTTTGGGGTTCTTCCTCTTAAAACAACAGTCTAAGTTTTGTTTGAATATAATCTTAATTTACCTGCATTTATACAAGTAAATTTCAACAAAATATTCCATGTTTGCGTACCGTTTGTTTGTGTCCACCAAACTATTCTTCCACTCAACTTTATATATACACACACACACACACACACATATAGCTTTTTATATCACTTCCAATTTTTACAATGCCTGTCTGCTCTTTGACTGACAGGGGCGTCCAAATTGCGGCATGTGGGCCACTTGTGGCCCTTTGACTGATTTTGTGCGGCCCCCAAATGCAGTTAAAAACTGATACAAATTTAGTTCAAATTTAGATGCATAAGGAAACTTTTTATTTTTAATCAAGATAAAGTTATTACCAACATAATTATTTTCCAATGGAAAATGTTAAGGACAACACTAAGGTATTTGTATTCATAATAAGATGAAAACAAGTCAGATTTTTACTGGAAAGTCGATTTTGCTGCACTTAAGTCAGTTTTCATTTAATAAAAAATTGGCTGAATTTAGCACAGATTTAGCACAGAGGTTTGAAAGAAGTGGCTCAAATCCTGTTTTCATGATATAAAATAAATGCATTCAATCAAGTCCAAAAGAATTAGAAAACTGGATGCTTTAAAAAAAATATATAATAAACACGAAAAGTCTTTTTTAAGTTTTGGACCTATTACAATAAATAACAACCCTTTCCTACAAAAAAATACAAATTAATCTACCTCATTTGCTTGATTATTGTTTTCTTATTTATTTTCTTGGCCCATGAGTTCTTTTAACTTGATGATTTTGGCCCATATGACAAAACGTTTGGACTCCGAGTCAGCAGTTCTGACCATAATTATGTAGTTTCAGTAATAAAAATAAGCTTTCCACTACTACATCATACACAATTGCTAATATTCTAGCATCATTTCAATAGAAACAAAATGTAGCGTTTTCACAATCATCCAAACTGACAGAAATAAATGTCTGGCTATAAACCACTCTGAGTGTAAAATACTCCAAGTATATAGATTCCAAATCTATATACTAGATTTGGAATCGACTTCATTTACATGAATAAAATATTTGAAAGTAAAATGTTGTTTGATACCAACATATAATAAAACCACTTTCTATTTTTGAGGTTCCATGTACATTAGCAGATAAAACAACCTGAATATTTCCCCCCTCGTTTTACAGGTTTTATACATTATTGTACATTTAAATCTGTACTCCTCACCTGTAGTAAGACAGCAATCCGTTGCTGAGAACAAACCATCGTCTCTGGTAACCTTTTATGTAATTAGTCCATTTGAAGAGCCATCCCTTGTACGTGTCTCCAGGGGTCGGGGTGGTAGGAGTGGGGGGTTTGGGCTCAGACATCACAACTACTTGTGATTTCACTCAGCGAGTTTAAATCCTGGAGTGTGACAACACATATTAAGCATGTACAAACAAATAATTGCAAAACAT
>NW_015115166.1:7047-55591 GCF_001443285.1 Poecilia latipinna | reverse complement strand
GAGCTGGAGCTCGATCAGATCACTAACGTCGCACATCCCCAGGCCTAGCTTATGGCGTCATCGCAGGGAGAAATACAGACAGCTGCTTCAATATTACAAAGCAAAAACATTAGGTTTTGTCAGAGGACGTCAGCTGTATATGTGAGCACTCCGGTTTTGGGTTGAGAATGAATGCAGTCAGGCTGCTGTTATTTCATGAAGGATCGTAGCTGCCGCCGAGTTATTTCTAAACCCTAAAATTATACCTTATCTGCTCTCGGCAGGATTTGCTCTTTTTTGTGCGAATGACAAGTGAAAGGAGCAAACAAATGTTTTCTCGGCAGTCACCGCCAGATTCTCTTGCCGTGTCGGCTGTGGTTCGTCATCTGCCGGTGGCCGCCAGAAACCGAACCACGGGTTCCGGGAATAATAGCGTTTCACTTTGGGAGCATGTTAATCTCCATCCATTTTTAGGTGCAGCACCAAACAGAAGAACTACAACCTGGTATATTTTATCATTTTGAGAATTTTATAGTCAGGTGTTTTCCGAAGACTGGGTTTCATCAAGGGGCATAAAAGTAAGGAGGGATGCATTGCATGCCACATTTGTCAAACGTTCACATATTCAAATTTTTGAAAACTATGTAATTTTGTCATGATGTGCAGTGGTTGAAGGTGAGGGAGATGCCGGTAAACCCAGGTAGTAATGATGAAATGATGTTTTTAATAAAGAATCAGGAACAAACTCAGAATGACAGGCAAAACTGGAAACAGACAGATGATCAATGAACAAATGATGGACGAGGACCGGACCAGGAACAAAGACACCAGGTGGGTATAAATACACAGAGGGTAATCAGGGAAACTAGACACACCTGGGATCAATCGAGACAACACAGAGACTCACGGGGGAAAATGGGACTAGACAGAAAGAAACTAAAACTCAAAACACAGAACCTACACATTTATTCTTTTATTTAACAGTTATGCACCGCTTTGTGTTGGTCTTTCACATCCCATTCCCGATAAAATAATTCAGTTTGCAGTTGCAACGTGTCGATGAGGAAGAAGCGGTAAAAAGTTTTATTAATGTTATTATGGTTTTGAATTTAACCTTTATTTTACCAGGTAGGTTGATTGAGAACAAACTGTCAATATCCTTTACCCCCAGTGCAAAGGAAACCGCAAGGAAATTTTCAGCAATGCTTTGCAAAAAGAGCAACTTAACCAGGTTACGTTAAACCCATGATACAATATGCAGACGTTCAGTCTGCAATGATGAAGATTCACCCACGTTGGCAAGCCAAATGCTTGTAGTGGCCTCCCATGTCTTGACAGCCTAACTTGTTTTCTGACTCATCGTTTTTTGATTGTACAACACCAACGTGTTCAATACTTACTTGAGTGATTCTATAATTGGAGATACATTTGGCACTTCAAGAAATGACAAAAAATAAATAATTTCTTAAAATGTTTCATAGGTAGTCTATTGAAAAGGCATTAAACTTAAAAAAAATATCTGTAATTGCCAAACATTAGTTACATATTTTATCATTTTTTCTCAGAAAAAACGTATGTTTTGCGGTATGTTATGTCAACTCTGTTACGGACAATATAGACAGTGAGTGAAAAAAACAATAAATTCTAGCAGACTAAAATATTTTTATTCCATTACACCAAAACTTTTCCTACTACCCAAATACTTTAAATTGAGATGTTTTACTTAAAAATACATTTTAAAAAATCAAAACATACTCAACTTTTCACAGAGTTATTTGCATAGTTTTTCATTAAAACTCATTGAAAACCATCATTCTTTTAGAAATAAATTTGGTCAGTAACACTAAATCACAGCAGAAGTCAACCAACAATGTATATGTTGCTCTAGACAACAGTTTTTCTTGTTTTTTATGAAAGTATGTCATAAACATGTCAACTCTGTTACCTAACAGAGTTGGTGTTAGTAACGGAATTGACAGAACCATAATAATTTAGAACTGAAAACTCTGTTACCATCAACTCTGTTACCCTATTTGGTAACAGAGTTGATGGTAACAGAATTGACCATTTCAAACATTTTTGTTAAAAACTCCACTTATGAGTAGAAATGCTGAAAATACATGACACCGATATGATAATGGTTTAAAAACCATTAAATAAACTTGTCTCTGATCAAAAATCTGTGGTATTTTTCTCATGATACTTTGGTAACAAGATTGACGGTGAAAACAATAACCCCTGGTGATTGTGATTTTTAGACTAAAATATTTCCCAGAGAATGGCACATAGACCTCTGTGTGTTTGGGGTCTTTTCAGTAAAAGTAAATGACTTAATTTTATGCAGTTTATATAGCCGTAGAAGGCAATTTCACAGATTTACAGGGACAAAACCATATGGTAACAGAGTTGACAAAAAATTCTCGGACACATATTTCTTCAAAAATAAGGGTATTTTGAGTTAATTTAATGTGATGTTGTTATTAAATTGACCATTTAGGCAGTTTAAAAAAAGATAGAAAAAACAAATTCACCAAAGAAAAATAATAAAACATAGGTTTTTGCATCATTTTTCAGGTTAATAAAAAAGACAGTACCCAACTCGGACAACAAGTAGTCTTAGTTTTTCAGGTATATAAAACAATTTTAAATGTATTTACTTAAATGTTTTTACTTGTTAAATATTATGATCTATTAAAATGAGTAATAAATTACTAAAACATTTAAAAAATTGAAATCTTTTAATATACCAGACCAAAAATAATGACTCTGGACATCAAATGTATCTGCAGTTATAGAATCACTCACTTTACCTGCTTTCTAATAGCTACAGTCAGACCTCAGATCTCCCCCCGTTCAGGTGAAAGACTCTCTTGAAGCACAGCACCAGTTCAGCTCTGAGGTTGTTGTTCGCTTTATTCAAGTCTCACAATCATTTGCTCGTTCACAGTGCTGTCAGCTGACCTCTTACATCATCGCCTCGTGATTAGAACTGAAATACAAGCTGTCACAAACTGCTAACATCACACAAAACCTATTAATGTCATTAGACATGTTCAAGGAGACTTTTGTCTTCTGCTGAGGAAAACAGTTTTGATAACTGATAAAAGACGACGTCGCTGACTGACGACGGAGCAGACCAGACCGCTAGACTCTGACGAGCCCCAACAATCTCATTCGTCCTCTCGTCATCGTCACGTTGATGGGTAGAAAAAGGACGTCTGCCATTTAGATGTAAAGACTTGTCACAGTAAGCTTGTGAAGAAACCAGCAGCCCACTCCAGTCCTTGCATTCCTG
Source organism: Poecilia latipinna (assembly GCF_001443285.1). Lineage (NCBI taxonomy): Eukaryota > Metazoa > Chordata > Actinopteri > Cyprinodontiformes > Poeciliidae > Poecilia > Poecilia latipinna. The sequence continues at coordinate 52,317 of NW_015115166.1, read as the reverse complement.
AGATGACACTGCCTCAAATCGGCAGCGCCAAGTGTCACAAGGGTCTGACTTAACATTAAAAACTCGCATCCTGTTTTCATTTCCGTGAGTCTCCGCAATCCCTTCGCCGCCGTGTTATTATCCGGCTCTCACAGAGCCACACATATAGTCTGCAAATCACTTCTGAGAGGATGAAAGATCAACCCTTTCCACTTAAAATGGAACAAAGTTTCAGTAACAGTGACAAGCACTTTCAGGACACTGGGAGTGCTTTTTGTCTTTCTTTTTTTTTTTTTTTTACTCCAATAATGGAAAAAAAACAAAATTTGCTCCACTCAGCCACCATGACTACAATGTGTAGCACATGATGCTGACTAATGCCGTAGTCCTCCCACTCAGAGCGGCTCACTGGCAGCTCTGATTGTGTCCAGGTTCGCCTCCCTTCCTGAGCCGTGACATACCGACTGCTTCTTTTTTCTTTTTTCTGCTATTTTTCTTCAAAAGCAAGTTTTTCGGAGGCCTATGTGGGGCTTTCGACTTTCACGCTTGTGACCGTAGCGGTGAAACAGCGCTGGAAAAGCCGCTCCGGGTCCGACGGCTCGTTGTCAGAGTCCACTTTCCTGTTCATCATGTGTTTTCTGAACCCCTGCGGACCGGAACCACCGGCTGCTCTCCCTTGGCTGGGTCCCTCGTTGGGGTCTCCGGCTGGGAAACACAACGACGAAACAAAAATAATCACCAAACTATAAAAAAAAGAGGGTTGTTCTTTACACCAAATGCTGGGTAATGGACTGGAAAAGTGAGCCAAAAATATTAGTTGGGTCAAAATTCATGAAAAAGTGGACGGCCTGAAGGAACAAACTATTTATTTTGCATCAAAGATGTTCACAAGTCACCTTTTCTAAGTCAAGTCTCGAGTCTTGCAGGACCAAAACTAAGTCTGAAGTTTTTTGTCCCAAGTCAGAATCAAGTCTCAAGTGTGTAACGATTAAAAAAAACATTTATTTATCAAACTGACAACATCTGCTGCAGCTCTAACCCTGCATCCCTGTAGGTCAGGTTTGTAAAACTGTTAAAAGTTACCACATGAAAATTAGATTCCTGTTTTATTTCCTGACAGTTATCCATTAATTTGTTAGCATTTAATTCACTACACAAAAAACTGGATGATTTAGAGTATTTGGAAAATTGATCAAACATAATATTTACCCTTTCAGAACTATTAACAGACGTTCTTATAAAGATCCGGCTATGTGTGCACAAAGCCTAAGTCAAGTCTGAAGTCTCAAGTCTTTAGGTCAAAGGTTAAGTCCGGTCCTGAAGTCTTATTTATTCAATTTGTGTGCAACTCGAATTGCCATCCTTGTTTTGTAGACTGTTATATTTATCTGCTTTGTAAATGTCTACAGCTGTGCAGTGAAAAGATTTAATATTGATCTGGCACTTTCCATGTTTTAAATCAATCAGATCACTTCTACTGTGTATTTGATTCTTTTTGAGAAGCGGTTTCCCGCTGTAGATGGAGAACGAGGTTAGCGATGGAAAGGCATGGAGTTCAAGCACAATAAAGAAACATGATTGATCATAAAACAAGGTGGCTAAATTACTGGGTATTTCTTAAACCTAATAATACCTGATCTGATCTCGGTAGGTCTGGTAATAGTATTTAGAAAACAGAGCTTCGTTTGTGGTCGGTGGGAACACAATAACAAACATGGAGTAAAGATTTTTCTCCCCACACGGACTTTCAGTTGACAAAATGAAAATCCTCCACTGATTGCAGGAATAATTTAGTTTTGCTTTGATGTATCTAATGAAGGTGTAAGTTAAACTTCTTCTGATTAAAGGTGCAGATTTCCAGGGACATGTCAGTAGGTTTGTGATCAGCGAAACAGACAAAAATGAATAAATTTAGCTAAACGTCAAACCAGTTACTTCAAAAGAAAAAAAAACAAAACACCTCACTACATGCATAAACCCACTTTGCTACACCTGTTGCCTTCTTATCCAAAGATGTTATTTTACTAAGGCATCCCAGTAGATTGACAGAGCTCTCAGCTTTTACTGTCTCAACGTTGTATAGTAACAAAGACGCTTCTCAGCTGAATCTCTTCTGAAACTGTAAGCATTTAATATCTGTTATTTCTACCATATGGATATGTAGCGATCATAAATAATCTTGTTTGGGTTGTTTTAAATCACTAATTTTGACAAAACAGGGTTCAGTCTGATTAGCGGCTAGGCTAGCCTTCCACTGCCTTGAGAGTTTTCACTTTTCTCACTTTATCTCTTTAGATATTAATGATATTGATATCACATGTTATCCAGTTAATGCCAATGGGTTGTGTCAATGACTGTAGTTCACACGACAAACCAGCTTATTCACTTAAGGTACCATTAGCTTATAGCCAAGGATGTAGCGAATGAAAGCTAGTACTAGCTAGGTTCTGTTAAAGGTTTATACTAGAACACACAAGTTGAGTCTTGTTATGTATCTGTTACTATCTTCAAATTACTTATGGTTTTCCCTTAAGTCATTTTTTATACTTTTTGGTTAATCTTAAAAAATACTGGGGCTGCAAATTAGGGGAAAAGTCCAAGAACAAGAACCCATCGGAAAACAACAACAAACAAACCAGACTGTTAGCAACAACAGGAGGAGATGGTATGAAGAGATACTTATGCTGAGGAGTTTGAGTGCAAAGAGGCAACATAAAAATGTACAAAACAAAAAAAATGTACAGAACCAAAAGCAGGGGGAATCTTAAAATTAAAGACTGAACTAAAAATGAAAATCCAAGCATGACTAAAGATTAAATACAAAAACAAAGTCCCAAAAATCATGAAACTTTGGGTGTAGCCTGGTAAAGAGCAGGCCCCTGATCTGTGCTGTGCTTCATACAGAGGGCCTGGACACGATTATAACACTATAAAATAAGAAAAGATTGCTTGGAGGCATAGACTCCTTTGAAGTTTGAAGTGATGGGTTCTGATTTGATCCAATCGCTAATGTTTGGTATGCAATATGCCAGCTCTTTCGTAAAGACAGGTCCATGTGAAGCTTACTGGAAATGTCCTGTAAACAACCATCCCCAACTGCCAAGACAGACTACATCTTTTACCAGCAATAAAATGTCTTAAACATTCCTCTTGCTCCGACTTTATTTGTTCCATATTTGGAACGCGGACTGAACGTTCACTTCCTCCACTTCCATTGCTAAACTACAACCGTCGACAGAAAGTTGACCTCGTCGTTCACGACTCCTCCTCCTGTTTGCTGATTGGCCAGGATGGAATGCATCCTGGGAAAGCTAGCTCAACGGTACATTCAGGTTACACAGTCACTTCTTAAATGTGACATTGTTTTAAGTATTGTGTCTGATGAAATAAACATTAAATGCACGCATATGAACAGTTAACATCTCACCTGCAGTGAATACCACCAACATATTTATTTAGCACAATTCCATAGCAGCCGGTCCGGGCAAAAGCTAACAGCTAGTCACGATTAAAACGCACTGTTAATACCATAAAGAACTTCTGTTTAAAAACACGTCGCAGCAGTTAAATGAAAAGAAGAGAGATATAAACTGAATGTGAGATATTTAGAGTGGACCTCATCTATTCTGTGGAACGTGACTCCACATTTGATTGATCAGTAGATAGATACTACATTAGAAATAAGTCAAACTTTACCTTACATGCATAAAAAAGTTGTTTTCATGTTTACTCATTTATTTCCCTTCGACACTGATTGAATGTTCTCCCAAAAGCAGAAATAAAGAAAACTGTACATGTTGGTTTGTGCTGTAGCTCAGATGGTTTTCACTCTGCATGTAAATGCATTTCAAAGGAGCAGTTTATTGCACAATCAAGTAACTATGACACCTTCAGATGTTACAAAAATGCTGTACATCAAATATAACTTAAAAGAAAATTTACTCTCTCATTTAACGTCTTGAAATTGGGTCTCTGAATCTTTAAGAAACTCCTGCTCTTTCTGAAACTCCGCCTTCAGTAAGTCCTTACAACATGGCTCCTCTATTAACCCTTTAACAAAGTTTTCACCAGCGTTGCACTGAGAAGTAGCTCACATAACGACATCAGCAGATCTGCAGTTCCACCAGGTGTTTGCTAATTGCTGCTGGCTAGTCTGAAGGAGCCCGGTGGAGGAGTGCTGAGTTGGAAACTCAGATACTTCAGCTTCAAGGAGGAGCTTCATCCTTGAAGGCGGTGCTAGGTCCACCCAGGTGGTTGCCATGGGAGATTAAAGGAAAGAATCAAGGGAACACTACAAGTATGTTTTGGACAAGGGAATAACATTATAAAATGACGTAAAGATGAAAAAGGTCAACTAAAGTAAGCATTTACAAATGTTCACAGAGGGATTCTCAAGTATTTATGGATGTAAACTTTTTGCAGGTGGCTGTGGTTCCTAATCTGCACCAATACTGGGGGTTCACGTTGCTGCTTGTAATATCTTAAAATAAACTAAATGCAAAAATATGAAACTCAGGGCTTGATTTGCCCATATCTCATCCACCTTAGATGGGTTTGTTTTCAACCCAGCAGTTTATAGAGAGTGTGGCATTGATTTTGAAAAATGGAAATGCTGCCAACTGTCATGAAGCTATCATTCCTTACTCATCATTTTGTTGCTTAGACAGCAGCGGCAACACGACATTTCTACATGCTATTCTGGGAGGTAATGTCAACAGGGTTATGAACAAATCAGGGTGAGATCAGGGTTAGAAAACAACATTGTAAGTATGTTATAGAGTTAGAGGAGTGAGAAACAGAGAGCTGAAGTGAAAGCCTAAAGAGTTTGGACTTAACTTCCATCAAGTGTTGAAAAGTCGAAAAGGATTTTTTGGGGGGTTTTGCATTTTGTCTTGTTTGCCTGCAGCTAGTTTTTTTTTTTTTTTTTTCCCCAGAAACATGGAAATTCCAATCATGTAACTTGTTGAAATCAAAATCAAGGCCAAACTCAGAAATGACACACTCCAGCAGCACATTTTTTAACACTGAGCATAATGTAAAAGTAGATGTCTGAATCAAGGGATCTGTATGCAGCGCATAGAAATATCACTGCTGGTGATGTGTCATAGCTCACCGGCAGTGCAGGTGGTTCAGTTCCATTACAAAACAGCCTCTCACCTGGCACAGAAACACACACATGCACACACACACACTCAAATGGTAGAAATCCATCCTAATTTAAGGCTTTCAGGAACCACATAAAAAAAAAATAAAAAAAAAGAAGCACAAAATGAAGAGTCTGACACACACCCATCCTGACCTGGTGCTCTGAGGGGCAGGCCGTTATCTAGGCGATTGGGTTTGGTGGCTATGAAAAGGTAGCAGAGGACGCAGACGGTGATGAGGAAGGCGAGGAGCACCACGGCCGCGATTGAAAGACCTACAAGAGCACCGATACTGAGAGGAGACAAGGCGGTCGATTAGGAAACAGAGCTGGTAAGCTAGAAAAAAAAGAAAAAAAAAAGAAAAGAAAAAACATTAAAAGGTGTGAAAACAGGGATGGTGGGAAGAATAATTAACATTTAAACATGTGCAAACACTTGTTTCAGACCAAAGCTACTGTACACTTTGAGATAAATCAGAATGTTTTCATTCTGTTAGTGGTGGAAAACAAACATACTTGAGGGAAAAAACAAAACAAAAAAAATAAATCAGAGGGTCACGCAGTAATCAGGTTATTCTGCAGATAATAAGCAATGGGGGGGATGGTAGAAGAAAAGCCTTTTGAAGGTTTTATGATCACATTCATCTATAGACTAGAAAATGAAAAAAAAATGCAAACAACTTTAGCCTCTTTACATCATTTAATGGCTGTTATAAACACACTAACTAGCTGACAAACTCAGTTAAGTCTTTCAGAGTCATTAAGAGAATGTTGGTCTTAAACACAGGAAAAGTATGCTCACCTTAGCCACCACATGTATCCATACTCGTAGGGGAAAAAGCTGTTGGGATCATCGCAGCAATACTTCACATCATTAAAGCCACAACAGTAGACGGCGAAGGCAGCGCTGCCAGGTTTGGGGCAGGAGAAAGCCTCCACAAACACGCCGTCGGTGTTGTAGTAACTGCTGCATTCAGCGCTCATGCTGCAGCGAAGAGGGGTGAAAAAAAAGGGCGAGGAATACAGACAGACAGCACTTCTGATGTGAGGATTAGAGCGCGGAGACAGATTCCTGCGCGAGCGGGGGGCTGAGAGATGGCCGTTGGGCACGGGGGGAAGAGGAGTGTGACTGCATCAACAGAGGGAGCGAAGTTGAAGGCGCTGAGGCAGAGAGAGAGAGGAAGAGAGGGAGGTAGAAAACTTTGAATTGGAAGAAAAGTATGGATCTCTCTCTCTCCTTACCATCTTTCTGACACACTCATCAGCATCTTTTTTTCTATCTTTCTTTCTTGAAATGCTGTGAGAATGTGATTATTTTTTCATAAGCTGTATATCCAATTAGGGTGAAGCGGCACTGTTGTGTTTGCCGGTGTCAAGTCACTGTCAGACATGCGTCTGGAATGTCTTAACACAACGGACTATGTTGTCTAAGAAGGAGTTCACGAGTGGGGTAAGCTCCATGGAGAATAATGCCGTTTTGTCTGTGAGAGGCTAGAACTGAGAGCAGTTCTCTGACACGTCACTGAACTGTGCTCGATATGGGAGTAAACTTTACTTTCAGTGAAGCTTCATGGAGCATCGTCTGTATTTCCAGAAGTATCCGTTTCCCCTTCCCGTAAGTGAATTGGGATGTTCCAATGCCTTCCATGGCGACAGGTGTATAAAATCCAGCGCCTTGGCATGTGGACTGTTTCTACAAANCCATCAACTCTGTTACCCTATTTGGTAACAGAGTTGATGGTAAAAGAATTGACCATTTCAAACATTTTTGTTAAAAGCTCCACTTGTGAGTAGAAATGCTGAAAATACATGACACCAATGAGATAATGGTTTAAAAACCATTAAATAAACTTGTCTCTGATCAAAAATCTGTGTTTTTTTTCTCATTATACTTTGGTAACAAGATTGACGTTGAAAAAAATAACCCCTGGTGATTGTGATTTTTAGACTAAAATATTTCCCAGAGAATGGCACAAAGACCTCTGTGTGTTTGGGGTCTTATCAGTAAAAGTAAGTGACCTAATTTTATGCAGTTTATATAGCCGTAGAAGGCAATTTCACAGACTTACAGAGACAAAACCATATGGTAACAGAGTTAGCAGAAAATTCTCGGACACATTTTTTCAAAAATAAGGGTATTTTGAGTTAATTTAATGTGATGTTATTAAATTGACCATTTAGGCAGTTTAAAAAAAGAAAAAACAAATTTACAAAAGAAAAATAATAAAACATAGGTTTTTGCATCACTTTTCATGTTAATAAAAAACACAGTACCCAACTTGGACAACAAGAAGTCTTGGTTTTTCAGCTATATAAAACAATTTTAAATGTATTTACTTAAATGTTTTTACTTGTTAAATATTATGATCCATTAAAATGAGTAATAAATTACTAAAACATTTAAAAATTGAAATTATATATATATATATATATATATATATATATATATATATATATATATGTGGGAAACCCACTCAGTTCCCATAACAGAATATGTGCAGCTGTTCCTAAAGACGACATTCATGACCAAATGATCACCGTCTGGATACCGGTGGGTAAGTTACAAGTGAAACAGACGCCAGAGCTCTTCACTTCAAAGCTACTTAAACTCTGGCTGCGTTTAAGCTCACAGCAAGCTAAACCAGATGAAAACGAGTTTAAGCCTCGCGCGCCCGAGAAGCTAACTATACGAACTGAGCAACTTCACTAAATGTTTTTATCCCATTTTCAGAACTAGGTCAACCATCTCTAGGTCTCTTACCTGTCCGCGAGCATCTCCTGTAAGAAGACAGGACGAAGGAGCAGAAGCGTTAGCTGTGCTAAATACTTAGCAACGCGTTGTGCATCGGAACGGTGTCCGGCCAACCTCTTTAATCGTTCTTATTAGTTCCGCTGAAGACTAGCTATAAAAAAAGAAAAAAAAAATAACCGCGATGGATCAAATAACGTCAATTGAATGTAGAAATAAACTTTGCAGATTTTTTTTCATAATTACTTTTAAAAATACTTTCATCTACAGGGCTGACATATCAAACTGCAGTGATATGTTAATAAAAAACAACCAACATTGCAAATACAGCAAATCTATTAATTAAATTTGCAGTGTTTTCTGTTGTATTTTGAGTTTTTCAAAAAGAATTCAAATAAAAGTGTTTATTAAAAATAAAATGCAGCAAAACATAAATGGTCTTCCACTTATCTAATTTAATACTTTCAACCTAAGATATTCTTTGATGCAATTTATTAGATTTTTATTATGTGATATTTTAAATGTAAAATATGTGGTATCTCATTTAAGGGTGTTGCTGTTAAATCAACTTGGTTCATTCCATTCTTTTTTTTTAAATATGTAATATTTAAAACAAATGGGAAAATAAATTTGTTCAATTTTTGTTGACTATTCCAGGCTAAATGACTAAATCATATTTGTGGTCATTTAGGGGTAGGATCTAAACATTTTCAAAGCTACTTCTATCATGTGTATGCATAACAGAGCCAAACATCTCCATAGTTAAATGAAAGACAGCTCAATTATTATTTAATATAGAACCAAACCAGTTTGTAAATTCTTTGTAGTTTTATGCCAACTGAGCTGTTTAATACAACTGTATTAATAGTCTTCATATTTTATCCAGTTACACGTCAGATAAGCTGCATAAAGTGAATTTGACCTGTTTTGAAAAAAATCAAAGTTAAAACCACTGAGAAGAGCTTCATAATTTCACCAATCTTTATTTTAAAACATGTTCAGAATTTTAGATGCATTTTTCTCTTTTCTATATCCAAGTTCAAAATTATGACACTGACTGTATCTTGCAACTGAAAATATTCACAACACAAATAAAACTGTCTTATAGTTGCACTGATTTTATTCAACATTTTTATAATCTGATTTTTTTTTTTTTTTTACCAGCTAGGACACAAAAAAAAAACAAGGAATTATCTAAAAAGATCTCTGCGTATGTCTGTGTGTTTCTATGCTACACATCGGACCAGGAAGTCATTTAGTGATGTTGTTTGCATTCATGCTCTTCCCACTCCCACTAAGCACTATGTATGGGGTTTTCTGAGATTTCTGCTTCTCCTGAAGCAAAGCCACCGTCCCAAGAGGAGTATCGCTGCTGCTCATCTTCTTCAGCAGCGCCTCTTCCTCCAGCTTTTTCATCCTCTTCTCTGTCTTCATCTTTCCAGAACCCTTCCCGTGGAATCGGTGCGACAGCTGTCTGAAAGCTTCCTTCGGCGTAAGCTTCCGCCCGGACTCATCCACGTACTCGATCTTGACATCGGGCTTATAGCTGTCCTTCTCCTTGAATTCCTGCGTGAAGCCTCTGTACTCTTCTCTGCGGCTGTACTTGTCATCGAAGCCCATCTTGTCCTCGATGCAGTAGTTGTCATTGGGCAGGGCCCCCTTCGGTGCCTTGACGCGGGCCACCTTTTGCATCTGGGTGTCCAGCAGGCCTTTGTTGGTGCACAGCTTCAATGCAGCTGCGAGGCCGGAGTTAACGATGGGCTCCTCGTCCAGAATAGTGGCAGAGGCCGTGGAGAAATCCGCCTGTTGCTGCTCTTCGTCCAGGTTAACGGTGCTCCATCCGACGTTCTCGTCAATTTCAGAATCTGAACCTCCGCCGTCTTCTTTTTCTTCTTCGTGCTCAAAGTCCATGATGTCCTCCTGGTCCTCCCGGTTTCCAGACAGTCCATACGTTGGAATGTCCCCCAGAGTTCTGCAGAACTCTGAGGTGGCGTTGAAGACGATGTTGTTCTTCTTCTCGGGATCATGGTCGTCGTCGCCTTTAGCCAGGACTTTGATCTGCGCCGCCACCTTCTCCCCAGAGTCTTTGAGAAGCTGCTTCTGCCTCAGCTTCCTCTGCTTCTCCAGCTGCTTCTGGAGCTCCTGCTCCGCCTCGTCCTCCTCAATCACGGCCGGCTCAGGAGGAACGTAATCATCTTCGTCACTAATATCCATCTCTGCCGTCCTGATGTCATCGGACATTTGGGGCAGTTCGTGCGGCCAGCTGCCACCATCTTTACCTTTCTCTTCGCTCTCCTGTTGTTGCTCCTCCTCCGCCTGTCTGCGGCCTCTGCCTCGCGCCCTTGAGCCGAAGTCAGAGGTGCGGGTGTCGTCCAGAAGTCCGTCTGCGATCGTCACCTTTTCTTTCTTCCTGATCTTTTTGACTTTGCGCTTCGTCTTCTTGAAGCCGACCATCTCCTGAGGCGTGTAGTACTCTGAGGCGATGGTGAGAGCAGGCATCACCAGGGACTGAGCCTGATTCCGCAGCGTTTCTTTCATCGCCTGAAGCTCGCGCTCTCGCTCCCCATCCGCGAAGCCCCAGCTGCCCAACCGGAAGCTCTTTTTCTTCTCACCCTCGATTTCTTCGTCGTACTTTGAGAGCACAGTGTGCGGCTTGAAGGTGACCATATCGTCCACGCTCTCCTCTTCCTCGTAGGGCTTATAGTCGGGCTTCTTCTTCTTCAGCTCCACGTTCTTTTCAGTTTTCTCCTTGTCCACCAGCCCCACGTTTACCAGCACATCTTCCTCCTCTTCCAGCACACCTTTGTCCTGCAGGGTCAGGACAACAGTCTGGCCCTCGGTGAAGGAGTCCACCTTGTGCTGCACTTTGAGACCCTTCAGATCTTGTGATGAATAAGAGTCCCGCTTGCTTTGGACAAACTCCTCCTCCACCAGGCTGCTGACTCCAAACTCTTCGTCCATCTCTTCCAGGAGCTTGGCTCTCTTCTCTGCCATCTCCTTCTCTTTGGCCAGCGTCCTGCTTCTCTCCACCCAACCGGCCGTGTCGTCCAGCCAGTCATCGTCGCCGATTGATTTGACTTTACCCAGTTTTTGATTGAGCAGGCGCTTTTCTTTCATGGCGGCGAGCTTCTCTCGCATCTCCTTCTGCTGTCGGATCAGAACGGGGTTGATAGTCTCCGCCACCATCGGCGCCTCCTTGGTCCCCAGCTCCTTCTTGCCCTCGTTCAGCTCCAGGGGCTTCAGGCCCAGCTTAGCGCGCAGTTTGTTTGTTTCCTCGATGCTCAGGGAGGCATCTCCGCTGGTGCTCTGGGGCTGGATCTCTGCGCCGCTCTCTTCATAACCAGGGTCCACCTTCTCCCTCTTTACTCGGGGCTCTCCGCCGCCTCTTTCGGCCTTGCTGTGGCTCTCCCGCCTGCTCTTTTCTCTGGATCTGGAGCGCTTTCGTCTGTCTTTATCACGGTCTGACACCTCTCTTTCTCTCTCCTTGTGGCGATGTTTCTTATGTTCGCGACGACGATCCTCTGCGTCCTTGTCGCGGCTCTTTTCCTTGTGTTTTTTAGAAGAGCCCATCGCTTCCTGTGCTGGTTACAATTATAAGGTCCAAACGAGTGAGTCCGCAAAAGCTGAATCGCTTACAGAGTCTTATTTAGAAGGGTTAGCGAGGAAAATGCTGCTAGCGTTCACTCTTAAGCTAGCTAACGTTAGCTTCAGAGGCTAAATGAACCACGATGACAACTCACTAATTTCGAAGAAACTTGGATCTTGTTTTCGAGCTCTGATATCCACAAAGCGCAAGTTAAGATGTTTGAGCTTTAATAATTTGTGTTTTTCAGTCCAGTTTTACAATCCACAACCTTTCACGACGCTAAAGTTGAAACGAATGTCGAACGACAACCTTTTTCTTCTTTTGCAGTTATCAGGCGGCTCGTAGAGCATTATAAGGTGAGCTAGCGCCACCTAACTGGATTGGATTCCCAACAGGAGATGAACTCGAAAATATTTTCTTTCACGCGTCTTCGTTAAAAAACTTATGAAGAAATGCCATGTACATTACACAGTCTTTAAAAGTCAGTACATATGTATTTTATTCTAAACAAGTGCACTCAATTAGAACAGCCTTAATAACAAATAAATGTGTGCGTGAATGAACATGACTGACTTCATATAAAGCGCTTTTGAGTATACCAATAAAGCACTATTTAAGTCTGATGTAATTTCATTATTATTATTATTATTATTATTATTATTATTATTATTATTATTATTATTATAAGCAGTAGCATAAAAATAGTTGCGGTCTAATTTATTTTGAAGAGCCAACTCTACTTCTTGAGAAAAAACGAGTAAAGACTAAACAATGTTTATTCAGTGGTCTCACAATAAGTGTATTAATAGTTTGTTCTTCACATCACTGATAAACATATGAAGCTCATGGTCTAATGCTAAATGTAACATGTAAAACCAAACATGTAAAACCAAATAAAGATAAAATAACTTCAGTTCTATTCAGACAAGTAAGTAAATTCAAAACATGTTTTCTTTTGCAATATAATTTGAAACAAAAGACAAATGCATCATAGTGTCACAACAAACTAAATAGTCGCAAGTTGACCCCAAATCCTTGGAACAGTACAGCACTTTAACGTTTGTCTCAAAAAAATGCCACTCACAATGTGGCGGTGACAGCTTTCCACATCCTTTCGTTTTACCTGATGCATTGTGTTGCCACCTGTTGTTGGGAGGTTGTAATATCAGGCTAGTACCATAGTTGGTTGCTGCGATGTTGGGAGCCATGGAAAATAGTTACAGATTCGTGGATTAGCAGAAGAACAGATACTGTCTTTACTTGAGTATACGAGGCTTGTCACTGCGAGTCTGTTTTATTGTTTTAAACGGTGAGATAATTTTCCGGTTTAAAAATGTTTAGCTAGCTGTGTTTGAAGCCAGCCACAGCTTGCCTTGTTGACGTTTGTTAGCCTCTGTAGGTGTACAAACGGTACCCGTGCAAGTAACTAAGAAGATAGTAGATTTCTAAACGTTATGCTGGATTTTTTATTTTATATCAAATATTTTATTACGGATATATTTTAAGTTGTCTGTGTTGTGTGAAGCTGGGACCAAGCTAATGGGTATTAGCCACCTAAATTGTTAAGACATACAACTTTAGCAACTTGTTAGCAATGATTTAGGGTAAGCCTAATACTAAAAGTGAAAATACTTAAGTACAATACAAAAATATTGTATTGTTTGTTGTCATGGCGACTCGTGGTTGGAAATAAGTCACAAACGTTAGGCTAGTGGAGTTCACCAAGCATCAAGTCTAGTGCGAACTGATAAGAGTGGCTACGACAATGGCTGTTGTTTCACTTTTTACTTGGTAACGAAGGACCTAACTGGAAGCTCGTGCTAGCCTCTCGCGCCGTGAAGAGACGGTCTGTCCAAGCGGGCCATCACCACCACGCACAACCCAGCTGCAGCTAACGCTAAGCGACAGGTCACCAATTAACCATAACGTTTTTTTTCTTTCTCGTAGAGTTACGGAAAAGTTACACCGTGGAAGGTTAATGTTTGTCGCAAAGAAGTATGGACTCATGTCAACGTTAACCTCTAACGTTTGGTGTTACAGCTTAGAATAATAATTATGTTTTCGTTTTTGGCTAACTGATTTGAAACCGGTAAGCAGTTTTGAGCAGTCTTTTTGTGATAATAATCAATATTACATACAAATCTAATTTTAAATTGTTGTCGAAAAAACTCATTTGTGCCTGTTGTGAATACAAACACAGTAGAAGTAGTACACTGATGAACATTCGTTATAAATTATGATTGAAGTGAAGCAGTTTATGTAACAGCTCTCTTATTTTGGGGTTTTGAACTGAATTTTCTTGTTTTCCTGTTCTGGAAATTGACCCTCACACTGTTTGTTGTTCTTTCCAGCAAGCTGTAAGTGGGTGACATGGCAACCGGAGGTGCTCCATTTGATGACAGTGCAGAAGAGTTGCAGACCTGGACAGCACCCAATGGCAGTCTGGAAGACAGACTGAACAACATGGTAAGGGCTGACACTTAACACAAAGTCCCACTTACACATCGTTTTTGGCAATACAACATACAGACCTATGGTACCAGTTATTTTCCTATTATTTTATCTGTACATTATACAATGGTTTGTCAATCTAGCTCCTTTATAGAACACTCTTTATCAACCTTAATAAAACAAAAACCAATTGAATGTATAATCTTGCAATAATAACTGTCAATTAGAAGCAGTCAATGTTTGCTGGCTTCAAAATCAGATATTGGGTATTTGAGCAAAAAATAAATAAATAGTCTTGTAATTTATATCCTCCATTTTAAATTAAATAGAACTGCATCTGTCCAGCAAGTTTTAATTGAAGGCAGACATTGGCACACCCAAATCTGTTTTTTATTACATTTGACAAGCAAGCATCTTCAAAATTATCTTCTTATTTCTGAGAGTAGACCAAATGTATATATTTTTTCCCAATAGTGTCCAGAAGAATGTGCAAACTAGACACCATTCTTTATTAAGGCAAACATGCAAACCCTTCAAGTTTTAGATGTACAATGATTTATCACTTTCCTACAAAAAAAAATGTGACTGGTTTATTTGTTGGATTAAAGTATAAGTGTATTTTATTGTTGAGCGGGTAAAAACAATACTCAATATAATTTTTTGCTTGTTTTTCTTTTTGGGCTGCGATTACTTTGGACTTGACAGTTTTGGCCAAAATAAGAACAAGTTTGCATTCCTAATGTAGAGCCTGTCTGGAGATACAAGGCTTTCTGTTGCCATTCATTTTCAATGCAAAAATCATCATTGCAGTTTTAATACCTGTGATCCTCACTGAGCTTGCCATTACGATAAATGTCACAAAAAGTGTGATTAACATTTTATATTTGCGTCTCCCATCATTAGTCTTTGCAGAGAAGTTTTTTTTTTATTATTAACAAACAACATTTCTTACGTTTGCTGTCGTGTTTGAGCAGAACTGGGGGATTCAGCAAAAGAAAGCTAACCGGTCGACAGAGAAGAACAAGAAGAAGCTTTCTGCAACAGTGGAGAGCCGCCTGACCAATGATATTTCACCAGAGTCCACCCCAGGGGCCGGCCGCAGGAGAACACGCACTCCTCATTCTTTTCCCCACATCAAATACACGACCCAAATGTCTGTTCCTGACCAGGCTGAACTGGACAAGCTGCGCCAAAGGATCAATTTCACAGACCTGGATGAGGTAGACATCACAATGTCTTTGACGTTCTGGATCCACATGAAGTATCTAATAAGAAAAGTAGCTGAGGGGACTGACTGGGAGTGACTAACTAACTAAGCCTACCTAGAGCAGGTTTTGGTGATCAATCCTGGTGTTTCTCTGAAGTCCAATATTTTATTCAATTTTTTTTTTTTGTTTTTTTTTTTTTTCGTGTTGTGTAACTGTAGCCTATTAATGTGCGTAAAATTCTGTCAAAGTTCCCCACAGTCTCAGATCTACCTTCAGGATTTGCAGTTGATTTGTTTGGCTTTAAAACCCCTTTCATACATGATTTACTGAATCAGGAAAATGCCTGAAACATCATTTGTCAGAAGATCACATTTCTCCACTCTACTGTCATAGCAGCAGTTTGACTCATAGGAGGGTCTTTTTAGTTTACCAGCAGAATGTTAGATGATGCTCTTATATCAAATAACAGCTTCATGTTTTGTTACTGAAAACCATTTCCTATTAAATGATGTTTTGTGATATTTTTTTAAACTGTAAGGCACAAAAAGGGCATGACTGATGAGTGCTTGTACATCTATGTCGCTTGAAGTTTGAAAACGAAAATCACGGCTAAGAGCCCAAGTAATGATCTTTGTGGTCTGATCTTTGGTCAACCAGCGGAGCGTCGGCAGTGACTCCCAGGGCCGCGTCACGGCTGCCAACAACCAGAGGCAGCTAGCCGGAGAGAACAAGAAGCCTTTCAACTACCTGCCTCTGCATGTCAACACTAACAAGAGCAAAGAGCTGCTCCATCCCTCAGCTTCTGCCCCAACTACCCCAGCTATCACCAAGGAAACCAAGAAGCAGAGTCCAGGGTGGAGGGAAACATTAAGTCCCGTAGGTCCTGGCAAGGAGTCGCCAAGGATGAGTCGCTGTGGGACAGACAGAGGACTTCTGATGCAGAGAGAGTACGGGAGGCCAGAACCCAAAATAGACAGCAGCCAGGTAATTCTTTGTGGTTAGAGACGTCTGTATGGCAGTGAGCAAGTGTTTGATGCTATCAAAAATAGAAAAACTTGCAAAACAATTGAAAAGCTAGCATTTTACATTATTACCACAAACTTCAATTACTCCCGGATGATGTGGCTGAAAAACCTGTCAGTCGATATCAATATAATTGATATCGATTAGTTTTTTGTTTTAAATATCTGAAGTAACGCCAAACTGGTGGCATGACCGTTGCTGTTGTACCCACAGTTTTCACTCCATGCAACTGAAACTGGAACCTGAAACTGCTGCTGCACACAGTACTCAGCAGGTTGTTGCTAGGTAACCAAAGACTGAGTAAGTGAGTTGAAGCCTTTCCTCGTCAGAATGCCAGAATGTTGTGTCGTTCTGGATCGGAGTTCAGTGAATATTGTATAAATGACATATTGAATATTCTATCAGACACATTATTTATTGATATTGATCACATCATATGTCTGTTGTGATATATATTGTTATAGATTTATAGTCCAGCCCTAACTTCAACGCATGTTATTTTGATGGACCAAAACAAAAGTAATGATGAATTGGAAGTAAAATTAAAATGCAGCTTTTTATTTAATGGTTTTCAAAAAATATTACAAACACAAATACAACAAATGTGAGGTGTGGCTGTGT
Source organism: Poecilia latipinna (assembly GCF_001443285.1). Lineage (NCBI taxonomy): Eukaryota > Metazoa > Chordata > Actinopteri > Cyprinodontiformes > Poeciliidae > Poecilia > Poecilia latipinna. The sequence goes on along the minus strand of NW_015115166.1, from coordinate 35,557 downwards.
CAGTACGGAGTAGAACCAGGTTCTGCTGAAGCTGCACTTGCTCTGGGTTTATCTCCACCATTTCAAAGCAAAAGTCTTGGCCTGTTTTTTTTTTTATTATTATTTTTTGTAAAGCTAACTCAAGCTTACTAGAACTTTAAATACCTGACATATCTGAGATCATAATGACTTGTTGTCATGTCAGTCAATGATCCTAGATCTCCCACCTTCATCCTTGCTCTGCTTTTTGCTTTTCTCTAACTGGACGGCTTGTGGGGCCGAGTCATATTTTGAGCAGAAAGCCAAAAACATTCACTGCAGAGTTTTAAAAATTTCTTTAAAAAAAATATAAATTGAGAGCCACACCATTTACTTTAACTTTGGTTATTCACTACTTTGTGTTGGTCTGTCATATAAAATTGCAACAGAAAGCGACAAGATGTGAAAAACCCTTTGAAGCAGGGTGAAAGCTTCTTTGTGTCTCTGTACGGCTGTGTATTTGTACATGGCAGTTCTCTCGACTGCTTGGGGAAAAACCAAAACTAGGATGAAAGTGAGGGAGAGGTTGTGCAGCTAAAACCAGACCATATATAGGACAGCTTCTAAATATGCCACCAATGGCGCCCTGCGAGTATCTTGCCCAACCCCCTCTCAGCCCTCGTGTGTACCAGTCACAGCTATATCTACAGATGCTCACCTAATATTTTTAGGTGTTTTTCTTCTCTTCATCACAAACCTCCACCATACTTCCATTTGTGCGCTCTCAGGTGGTGAGCAAACTGGTTCAGATTCGGGAATACATCAGTAAGGCCAGCGCCATGAGGGATGATCTGGTGGAAAAGAATGACGTTCCCGCTAACGTTGAGCGTCTTTCTTACCTCATCGACCACCTCAAGGAGCAGGAGAAGTCCTATCTACGCTTCCTGCAGAAAATGCTTGTAAGTGTGTCTGGTTTTCTCATGCATATCTGTAATGTTTTTTTTTTTTTTTAATGCTTTAAGACTTTAGCTAAGTTACTTCAAAGGAATATGGCCTGAGTAAACAATTCCTCAAAATCATAAAGAAAGAAACCTGTTGCTGGGTGGCTGACAGGTGTATGATTTTAAAGGGGCAGTATTATGTAAAATCTAATTTTTTGAGCTTTACATGATGTTATAATGTTATTCCCTCACCAAAAACTTACCTGGAGTATTTCTTCCATGTATGTTTGAGAAATCCTTGTATCTCCCTTGGCAACCATTCATCTCTGCAAAACGTTTTGTGGGATCTAGCCCCGCCTTCGAGATGCAGCTCCTCCTCGGAGCTGCAGTTTCCAAGCTTCGGCCCTTGATTGCAACTTCCTCACTCGGTTCCTTCAGACTAACCAGGAGTATTTAGCAAACACCTGGTGGAACTGCACGTCTGCTGAGGTCATTATAAGAGCTACTTCTCTGTAACGCTGGTCAAAACGTTGATAAAAAGTAAATAAAGGAGCCACGTTGTCCTAAAGGCAGAGGTTTAGAAAGAGCAGGAATTTTCCAATTTTAAGGCACTAAATTATGAAGTCAGTTTTTTAAAAGTAATTTTATATATATATATAGCATTTTTATAAAGTAGACATTAACATAGTTACTGGATTGTGTTCTAAAGGGGCCTATGTGCCAGGAAAACGCATAATTGTTCTCCTTTGATGTTTTAAGTGGAATATGTAAAAGTTAACTTCTTGCATATGTATTCTCTCTGGGGTTTGGTTCAGATTTGTATTTTTTTTTAGTTTTAAAATTTAGTTATTCCATTTCTTCTTATTGTGTTCTGAAGTTTAACTCGTACAGTTACTTTCTTCGGCATGTAGCATAAGTTCCTGATGAATGTTTGTGACTTTTCTCCAGGCCCAGGAGAGTGACTGTGAGGTCGGGACGCTGGACTCCGCGGTTGGATCAGGGTCACTGGCTGACAGCTCCTCCCTTAACATTGAGGTTCAGTCTTCAGATGCTTCAAATATAACAGTGAGTACATTTGTGGGAGATTGTTTAATATTTTAAACTTTAAATTCCTAGGAAACTACAACACTAAAGGAAGATCTAAGCGGATGTTATTAGTTAATCTACTGGAATCTAACAAACCGTTTTTCTGCCCAACCCGTTTGTGCATACTTCTTCACCTTTCTGTTCCTCTGAACCATTGACCCTTGGTGCTTAAAATTTTGTATTGTGAATTTTCAGGGTGGTAGGACAGAGGGTGTGCATGCTGACCAGAAGGAGGAGCTGGAGAACCTGCGTAAGCAGCATGAGCTGCTGAAGAAGATGCTGGAGCAGCAGGAGCAGCTCAGAGCGCTGCAGGGCCGACAAGAAGCTCTAATGGCCATGCAGCACAGTGCAGAGCAGGCGCTCGCTGTGATCGAAGACACAGGTGATGTACAGGCCCACAGAGACACACGTTTTCAAACTAGTTCTATCTGGAGCTTAGGTAGATCTTTTCAGTCACTCATCATTTCAGTTCCATTTCTTCTTTCCTCACAAACAACTTTTTTAGATACATTGTAGGAATAAAACTGAAATATTCATACATACACTTTTCTGTTTTGGAGCTAAATGTTTAAATTTTGGGAATAAGTTTTCCAAAAATATTGTCAGAAAGACACTTGATATATTTTTTGCTCTTTTAACATTTGTTCTCGCCTGCAGTCGTGACAGAAACCACCGGCAGTGTTTCCGGCCTGAGCATCACATCAGAACTGAATGAAGAATTAAATGAGCTGATTCAGCGTTTCCACAACCAGCTGCATGACTCTCAGGTACAGGAGAAACTGTATCTATGGGTAAGTTACCATGGTAACTGCCCTGATATATCCATACCTTCTTTAAAATACTCAAACTGTGTGCTGACCTTTCATCTAGTGCTGGCCACAATAATTAACATGCATATTAAAGATGTACAAAAAGTCTTAAAGTACAGTGTGAGAGGTTTGCTGCTGGAAAAAAAATGAGTTAAAGATCTTATTACAGATGCTAATAAATGTAGCTGTTACCGTAAGTATTAAAGCTAGTAGATTTAACATTAGACAATTAGTTAAGAGGTAAGCTGCTGTCTTCCACCAGACCAAAACGGTGCCAGATAACCGTCGTCAGGCTCAGAGCCTGTCCCTCTCCGGAGAAGTGTCCTGGTCCCGCCCCCACCACGCTGTTGGTCCACCTCAGCACAGACCGCTCCTCCACTCCGCTTCTGGCCCGCATGCCGGTCTGGACGCCGAGGGAGCGGCCCCCAGCGCCAAACTCACCAAGTTACAAGAACTTAAAGACAAAAAGCAAACAATGGACAAGATTCTGCAAGAGTTGCATTCACTGCGTGACCAGACCCTGAACAACAACCCATGTATGGTTCTTTTTCAGCCTTCTTTTTTTTTCAACCTTAGTGCAGCTTTAACCTTTAAGAAGTGGTGATGAATTTCCTGTGGGGTCCTTCAGGTCGGGGCTTGTCAGCACAGTGCAGTCCAAGTTTAGGAGGATCTTCAGATTGTACATCAGCTCTCTGCTCCAATGCAGCCTCCACTTCCTTTCAGCCTTTATTCACACAACAGGACGGCTCCGGTTCTTCAGACAAGCTCAGGTACAAACACACACACAGCTATGAGCTCAGGGTCAGATATGAACAGCAGAGTGTTTTGAAGCATAGGTGAACTTTCTGCTGTCCATCACCTGCGGACCAGTTTTAGTTTTCCTCTGCTAAATTAAATTTTTAGTGTTTTTTGAAATGCAGTCCTGGCTGGAAACTTACTTTCATCCATCAGCATTATCAATGTGATGTTACTTTAGGATTTTTGTGTTTTTAACTTTTACAAAAAACGGCTTACATATTTAGGCAAGTTTGATTGTGTATGTAATTCTTTTTTCTTTAATTAGCACTGTGCCAGGAAAAATGGAAATGAACATAGGAATACATATTTGGCTTGATAGTCTTTTAATATGTGAAATACTGCATCCAAAAAAATTTATAGAACCTTCCCAACCTATTTACCTATACAATGTAACATAAATGATCATTTTTAACATAATCAGGCATTTAATTTTCCATTTTATTTCTGATCTTATTCTTTTTTTGATCATATTTTTTTCATATTCTGTATTTATTCAATAATTTAATAATTCCCTTTTTTAAAATCATATATTGATTTATTTTCTACATTTCTTCTTTGCACTATCCTCCTGTTTTATCTTATATTTACAGATTTTTTTATTTCCTGCTCGGTCCATAAAGTGTTAATAGGGTTTAAACATTAGATCACCTCATTTTTACTTTAAACGCCATTGAGGTTGTGTTGTCGTTGCATAGTCATCCCCCACAATGCAATGGGATGCCGTCTTTAAATAAACCATTAAAAGAAGCAGAAATGTAACACTTGTCCAACTTATGAGTGAATATAAAGTTTTCCACTGAAGCTGCATTCATCATTTTGTCTCATCTGGCAACAGGAAGCTGAAGGAGGTCCATAAGCGCCTTAATGAACTGAGGGAGTTGGTTCAGTACTACGAGCAGACGTCTGATATGATGGTGGATGCCGTTAATGAAAATGTGAAAGAGGCTGATGATGATGATGATGATGAGGAGGAGGATGAAGATGAGACGGAGGATGGATCCATGTTTGAAACTGTGTTTGAGTTGGAGCATGAGAATCGCCATTCTGGTGCAAACCTTAGGTGGGTGGGAAAAATAACCGACCGAATACATGTAGAAATGGTCTCTGTTTTTTTTGTTTTACAAGCGACTTTCTCATTCGATTTGGCATGTAATTATGGCTAAATGTCGTCATGGCTGTCAGTTGGTCACGTTCCATACTGATCGTCCTGGACTGCATCAGTGATGCTCCCCTCTGTGTCTCCAGAAACCCACCGCGCAGCAGTAACCGGGCAGACTTGAATAGCCTGACCAATGGCCGCAGCTTCAGGAGCGGCACCACAAACAACCAGGACGGTCGACTCAACACCGAGTGTGAAATCAACAACCGAGCAGCAGCCAACCTCCGCAGCCTCAACGTCACCACGCCTATAGGTCTGCTCAAGCAACGCACAGTGACACTTTTTGCTGGATGATCAGTTGTCCCAGAAATTATTGCGATGAATGATAATGTTGTTTTGAGAGCATTTTCAGGTAATATGTTGATAATGGCATAATAATACTTTAATAGGTTTTTCCTCTCAAAGACTAATATGCTTTTAATTTTGTCCACATAACTCCACACTGGAACTGGAAAACATTTTAAATATCCAAACTAAAACCACACGCATGCAACCAAAACCATAAATAAAATGGATTTTGATGTCTCTGTGAACAAAATTGCCCTTCAAAAAAAAAAAATCAAAATGGAAATTATCAAGCTCATTTTAATTTGTCATGCGATTAATAGATTAATTGCTTATTATTCATTCTTGTATGTCTGCAATATGGGTGAGTGATATTGCCAAACAATAATGTCAATAAATTTTATTAAATATCTTTAACAATATCATAGATAATATTCCACATTTTCTGCCTTTTTCTTAAATTGGGTTTAGCTAAACAAAATATGTAACTTCAAAAACACAGTGTGTTAAAGAAATATAAAATAAATATAAATGTAAAAAAAAATTTTAAAGTCTGAAAGACTAAGTCAGATTTCAGCTAGCAGGTGTAAAGAAAAATACTTAAATGCACAAATGAAACACTCTGGTACGGTTCAACAGAATATTAGTTTTACAAGTTTTACTAAAAACTGTTGTTAAATTACATTTTAAAAGTTCTATTTGAGATTCACTCATCTTTAGGTTTATGTGAACATGACCTTATTTACCATGGTTTTAACTTTTATCTTGATTTAGAGTGCCAGTACAACAGGGACCTCCCTTACGTGCAGGTAAAGGATGAGGATGATGATGAAGACGGCGTGGATAATGATGAAGGAGGCCGGGCCATTCTTCCAGACAGTGCATCGGAGTCCAGTCGAGGGAGCAGCTTTGGGAACGCTGCGGGTTTCCCTCCCAAGGTTCACCGCCAGACGGCGACGCAGAAGCTGAGGCAGCTGCAGGAGCTGGTTGCCATGGTTCAGGTACGACACGCAGAGTCTGGCTAACTAACTGGATTGGTTGAACTGAAGAACATCAACTAACTTTACTAAAAAGTTTTCCACCTGTTATTAAAGCACTTGTATCATCTACCATTATAGTATTTTCCCAGAACATTTGAATTAAAACTTTTATTGCTAAACACCCATTTCTCGCCTCAAGTACATAGAAAAAAAATTATGTTATAACAGAAACACTTGAGCAGTCATTTGTGAAGGTGTTTCATCTTCACGTTTCCCTTGATTAGCAGAACTGACTGTTTTCTTTATTTTAAATCTCTCTAGTTAAAACAGATGTTATTATTTTCAATGAGCTGGTTGCTCCTGTAGCAATCAGCTCCTCCTGGTGAATTGTTTTAAAAGTGCTTGGAAGCATAAAGCAGTTGTTTCTTTAACAGAATTAATATTTTTATCATTTTTAATTCTTTGTAAAGAATAGAAAATGTAATGTTGTGATAAAGAAACAATGAGTCTGTGGATCTGTTTGTGACACAGAGTGATGACACAGATGGAACAACAGCCAATGACGAAGAAGCTTTACACCAGCAGCCCAATAACACCCGACCTGCTGTGTGCGGGGCCTCAGGGGCCGGATCCAAACAGAGTCCAAGAGACCTAACTCTCTCCATCAAGGCCAGGTGCAGTAAAATGAACCGTTAGCATCTAGTCCTGCAACTTGTTGTTGAGTTATGTAATTATCATGTGTTTTTCTAACAGGGAGAAGCTGTACGAGGAGAAGTTACGTCAGCAGAAGCAGGAGCTGAGGCAGCTTCATGAGGAGAGACAGAGACTCATAGAAATCCAAGGAAAGATCCAGGACTTGCAGTGGACCTGCCCCGACCTTCCGGTATCTGATTCTAAACAGCTAAAAGTTTAAATTACAAATTTGCTTGTCCAAAAGTTATTGAGAGTTTATGTGTACTAAATTGTGAAAGAAAAAAAAAGTGAAATTCTGTTTCTTCTCTGGAGGAAATCCTTGACGTAGAGTCCTCCTTTAGATCAACAAAAGCTTTGGGAAGGAGCAGCACCGTCCAAACTCTAGGCGTCCGATTTGCAAAATGTAATGTAGTGACGTTAGGATGGAGACATGACACTTGACATATTTAGAAGATCAGAAATAAGAGAAGAAATAAAAATAACAAACTAATTAAAAGAATTGAAACAAGGAAACAAAGATTAATACAAATCAACAGTCTAGAGATTGTTTAAATTATGTGAATGACAAGAGAAAAAGTCACTCTTAATAAATAGAACATTTACCAATATATAAAGAGTAATAAAAAATATCAAAGAATTATTCCAAACCCATTATTAAGAATTATTCCAAACCCACACGGCCGAGTGGACGTGTAATGTGATGTGCAATATTCTCACAAACAGGACCCGCAAAGGTGGACAATGTATTTTAAAATTAATTTGTAAGCATTTTGAATTGATTCAGCATTCCCAAAACTAGGAATATAAATTATTCATGGAATCTTTTTTTTTTCTGGACCTTTTAGTATGAGACAGATAATCTGTAAAAACATCAAGCTCCTCCATGAGCTAGTATCATAATATGGATAAATGTGTTGCTCCTGGTGACAAACAACCAATCAGAGCCAAGAGGAGGATCTTAGCGATGTTAATCACATTCATGTATGTGCTGCTCAATGTGCTTTGGACGGAGAGACAACTTACACAAAAACTGTTTATCCATCGTCATCATGCTAACTAGACTTAACATTCATGACCGGCTTTGTTGTGGTGAACTAGCTGTAGCGTAGCAGAGAGAAAAGGAGAGAACATGAGCACTGTGCACACGAGCATGACTGACAACGTTAACACCCTCCTCCTGGCTCTGATTGGTTGAGCAGTGTATTTCTAGAGTATTGGGACAAAGCAGAGGAGCTCGACATTTTTTTTCCTTTCACAGGAAGAAACATATTGTTTATAAAAGTTACATACTCTAGCTTTAAAGCTTGCACCAGTAATTAGAAACATCATGCTAATGCTAATGGGATTTGATCATTTGATTTAAAAGTAAAAGTATTTCCTCCCCTGCAGTCGTCTGTGTCCAGCACAGGCAGCCAACAGGGTCTGCTGAGGAAGGCTCCGCTTGCAGCTTCCACCCCTGCTAACTTCAAAGCTTCTCCTTCCCCGGGACCCAAAACCAACTTACCCGTGCTCAAACCCACTGCTCAGGAGGCAGCTTCTTCTTCCGTCACTGACAACGAGGTAACAGATTCACACCCTCAATCTCCACCCAAAACACTTTCCAAACCGTAAGCATCTCGTCATGAGGGCTCTCCGTTTTTGCCCCGCCAGCAGCTTTGGTCCGAAATGAGGCGGAGACAAATTCTGCGAGAAGACCTGCGACAGCGGCGAAAGCAGCTGGAGTCACTGATGGCCGAACATCAGAGACGTAGCGGTTTCCGTGACTCCCCCTGTCAGATGGAAGAGCAGGAGGGGAGTGCTACTCTCTCGCAGTCCATCAACAGGGATGAAAGGTAGGAGACGCACTTCCTGTCAAATCAGTTACAATGTTTCATTTCTCTTGGGGGTCAATAAAGTACTTTTGAGCTTGACTTTTGTGAATAACTGTCTAGTTTAAAGCTCTGTTGTCATCCTGGTATTATTGTTTGAAGTATTAATTGTTGTTCCACCAGCAGCTACATGTATTCAGGATTAGCTGATATCTGAGGTTTATTATTGCTGACACTGATCTAATACAGAAAAACAGTACTGGATTGATTTAAAATGTTTAATTTAAATGCAGACAAAAATGTACTGAATTACAAATGAATTTGATAAATATCCACTAGTACAGCACACTTTAATACACCAATAGCTTCCCAAGCTTGGTCAAGCATGTAAATAATAAACTGCAACAAACCTTTTTCCAGTAGTTCAGAAAGTGCAACTAGACATTTTAAATATAATGTAAAATAAATAATAAAGCGTAGAATTTGGCTGAATACATCTGCCCTCATGGTCTGGGAAAACAAATTTAAATTAAAAAAAAAAAAAATAGTGACCGATACGGATATTACTATTGGCTCGGTGCGTCTCCTCTCATGATTCTCATTTGTTATTAGAACAATGGCCACATGGGGTTCCAGTCCTTGCAACCTGGATGATGAGAATGAGGAAGCGGATGATTATCACTCTGAGATGTGCGCTGAGGAAGAATGTACAGAGAGCAGCTCCGATGATGACATCCACATCTACTCGTCAAGGATGAACCAGAGCTCCTACAGTAACAGGAAGAATCAGGGAAGGTGAGTCCAGCCGGCAGAAGGTCCACACTTTGACTGTTTTAGGCCTGCTGGTGTGAGATCTGTCATCTCTTTCTCCGTCTGTGTGCGCTCAATGCTTCAGTAACCTGAAGCCTCCGGCAGCCTTTTCCGGCGACGCCGAGGCTCATCTTCACAACGAGACGAAGGCGAAGGATCAGAGCCGAGGCACGAAACCGCCTGCAGGCCAGCATGGAGGCGTCCGACGTCAGGAGAACCTACGCTGGGCCTCAGAGCTCTCCTTCGCTGAGGGCTCCATCCACTGGCAGGAGCAGATAAACCAGCTCCAGAGGCAGCTGGACTTCAGCACCAGCATGTGTCATACGCTCCTGCAGGACCAACAGGTGAGTGATCCAAACAGACACATGCTCTCTGTTTGGACCTGGTTCTGACAGGTGTCACTGGTGGATGTTCTGGTCTGATTCAGGATGGAATGGCTGCATGTTCACATCTGAGCTGTTGGACCAAAATTCAGAATCTCAGACTCTCATATGGTTTCCAACTATGTAAACATGTTGACTCATTCTTCTGACTCTGGCAGCAATAAATTCTGTAACAATCTGAACAGGATGACCAAATTTCAGGAAAATGAAAATTTCAGGAAATCTGAGCCCAAAGTAAAACCGTGGCTCTGTCTCAGGATGCACCCGTCCACTTTCTTCACTTCTGATACCGATACAAATATCTGAGATTCAGTACCGATCCAATACAGGAAAACAACACTGAACTGACTTTAAACCTTTCTTTTTGTACTGAACTACACATTTATTTGAAAGCTCTGCACCAGTCCAGCATATTTCAATACACCAACAGCTTCATAGGCTTAGTCAAACATGTAAAACCAACTTTAATTTGTTCAGTCAGTGCAGTTAGGAGTAGAACAGCCAAAGTAAAATAAATAATAAACTGACAAGGAAAAAACAATAGGTTGATAAACATTCAAAGAATAAACTGTAACAAACATTCTTTCAAATGGTTCAGAAAGTGCAATGAGAAATTCCAAAATTGGGACAAATACATATATTAATAATTGATATCAGATCAGTGCTTCTGTAAATGTATCTAATTAGTCCTCAGATTCTTTTTGGAGGAATATAACTCGCATATCACAAGTCTTTTCTATATATACAAACATAGCAAGATGGAAACCGTGTGACTGCAGCTTTACTCTCCAGTCCATCATATCTCACCATAGACTGGTTTATTGATATCTTTAAAACATTCTCTAACAGATGCACTTGTTTAATCTAAAACTGTCATAATAAAAGCAGCTTCACACGCTAACCCCGTGTCTGAACAGCTTCTGACTGACAGCTGTGCTGGTATTCCATCATGATATTTACTCAGTCAGTGAAAGTGATGCTTTTTGTCCACAGACTCTGTCATACATGTTACAAACCCTGCTGACGGGTCAGTACAGCGTCTTACCCAACAACGTGTCGTCACCTCAAGTCCACCTGGTGATGCATCAGCTCAACCAGTGCTACACCCAGCTGGCCTGGCAGCAAAGCAACGTCCAGAGGTGGAACGACAAACTTGTATCAATAAACAGGAGTCAGTTCTTTAAGATGATTTGTCTGCAACGTTTCCCTTTGCTTTCAGGCTGAAACAGGTTCTGAACGACCTGATCCGCCAGCAGCAGCAGCAGCAGCAGCAGCCCTCCCCCTCAGCAGCAGGTTGGCAGACGCAGAAGCGGAGTTCGGCTCAGGAGTCCGGTCCCAGCTCCTCCGCCTCCCCCGGCATCTTCCTTCCTTTCACCTCTACGATGCATCCTTCAGCTATCAACATGGCGAACTCCGCCTTATCTCCGTTCTCCCCTGGTATGGCATTCATATTGACCAATTTTTGGGGCTTGTCTTGCCTGTCACAATAAGCAATTAATCAATTAATTGCATGATAAATTGGAACAAGATCAATAATTTTCATTTTCATGACGTAGAATTTTTCTTTTTTCGCTCTTTTCGTGAAAAACTGCATGACCAAAGTGTTCAGTGTGGTGTTTTGGTTTCTACTAGCCCTTTTTTTTAAACAACAATTTTGTTTACAGAGGCTTCATAGTTCATTTTATTTGTTGTTTCTGTTGTTTTGTTTATTTATTTTGAATATTTAAAATGTCTTCTAATTCCATGTATTAAATGTTCGTTAGAATTGAAAGTTTATTGGTCTTTGAGCGACTATTCTTGCATTATTTCCATTTTGTTACCTGAAAATAACAATGTTATCGTTGATCATAACTCCTGACACAATTTATCGCCCAGCAAAATTTATCATGAAAGGCCTAACCTTGCACAAGAAGCAGCAGATTTTTAGGTTAAAAATTATCCCTTTTTTTGCAATAAATGAAGAATAGGAAGTCTGAGGTTTTTTTTCTTCTTTTTTTCTTGCCAGTGTGTTAAACTTTTCTCTTGTCTTTCATCCTCACCTGAGGCTTCAACTTGTTCCCGCCGTTCCCTGGTGCCATGGGTGAGTTTCCTCAGAGTGCAGAAGGTCCAGCTTCACCTGAACGTCATAAACTGGATCCCAACACATCGATCAAAACCGAGTACATGGGTTTCCCTCCGCCACTGCAGCGTTCTCCTCTCAATACAGCTTCGGAAAGAGGGTAAGACAAGATATTTATTGTATATTTATTGTCTGTTATTTAGGTTTAGATTTTAATTTCTGCTTGTATTTTCATTGTTCCATTTTTTTTTATTTATTTTTTTTAGATCAGCTGCGCAACTGAACACTTCCTACACCAACAACATAACCCGACATCTGCCGTCTAAAGCGGAGCTGCAGGATTCTCCTCCCTCGTCCCCCACTTTTAACAAATCCCAGTCTAGGCACCAGGAGTTTAAGGCATCACAGGACAGCTTTTGCAGTATTCCCGATCCCGACGATCCTGCCATGGTCACAAAGACCTTCAAGGCTGGGAAAAAGGCCTCCGCACAAGCCAACCTGGCTTCTCGAAGCAAAACCTCCAAAAACAGGCGCAGGAAGAGCAAAGGGCACAACAAGAACAGCGAAGGTCACCATTCTCACTCTGCTCGCAGTTTACTAAACACGCTTCTCACATGTATGAATACATCAAGCTTAATAAAATAGATATTACCAGATTTCATCGTTTCATTTTGTCCTCCAGGTCAAGACAGCGACAGCTTCAGCAGCCCTGCAGAGTTCGGCCAGGAGATGGCAGCCTCGTCTCATCACAAAGACCAGAATCAGATTCTGTTGGACAAACTGACTCAAGAAAAACTGGACAGCAAGGCGAGGCTCGGAACCAAACGGAACGACCTGTCCTCCGGTACGGCTCCACCGCTCAACACTCCCACTATACCTTCATGAGTCCATGAATTTATTATTATTCACAATATTTTTCTTCATTTTTAGCTTCATTTTCAGTTTCTTCTGATTCAGTTATGTTTCTTTGCACATTTGTCATTGCCCTGACTATTTTATTTTGACACAAGTTGCTTTTAATTTATCCTACTCACAGCTTATGCTTGGAGAACTCCCTTCCTCTCTAACAGAATTGCATGCACAGAAGCTCCAGGTAAAGTCACCATGCACGTCTTCCATCACTTGGTTCTTATTATCTAACCATCATGCATGCCTTTTATTTACCTAAGCCCTCCCTATGCTATCTACTTTTATGTGCAACCTTTTTTGCTCAGTAAAAGTGTCATTTCTTTATTTAGTTTTGATCAGTTAAAACACCAAATGTTCCTAAGGCTGACATGAAATCTCTGGCTTGTAGATGCGAGCAGTGACTTCTCCTTGTTCGAGGCGCTGCGGGAGACCATTTACTCCGAGGTGGCCACTCTGATATCGCAGAATGAGTCGAGACCCCACTTTCTCATCGAGCTCTTCCATGAGCTACAGCTGCTCAACACAGACTATTTACGCCAAAGAGCTCTGTATTCGCTGCAGGTGACTCCCGTTCCCCTGATCATCTGTCTGTCTAAGCCGGTGTTTTAAATGGAGATGTGTATTTTGGGAGAAACCTGCGACAGGATCTAATGAGCCACCATTAAACAAAGAATGAACTGACACAAAAACATTAAAATATCAGATGCACTGCAAAAACTCAAAATCTTACCAAATATTTTTGGTCTAGATTCTAGTGCAAATATCTTAGTGCACTTGAAATAAGACAAAACTAATTTACAAGTAACTTTTCAGCAAGATGTAGGAACTAGAACGTTGTTCCTACATTTTCATGAAAATGAAAATATTAAATCATTATTTACTTAAAATAAGCTCCTATATCTTGCTGAAAATGTACTTCTGAGTTAGTTTTCTCTTATTTCAAGTGTATTGAGATATTTTCACTAGAAACTAGACCAAAAACACTTTGTAAACAGTTGTGTTTTTTTGCAGTAATGGTGTGTTTCCCACAGGACATAGTGACCAAGCACCTGGCAGTGAGGCGCGCGGCCGAGGACCAGCTGCCCCCTCTGGGGTCAGTTTTGTGGACAGCAGGCTCTCAGTCTGAGCTGACTCCCAGCCAGAGTCTGGTCACCAGTGATGAAGTGAGTTGGCCGTTAGTCGGCGTTGAGGCTGGATAATAAATCAATAACAATATATGTTGAAACAGACACGTGATCCATATCAATAGATATATATGTCTGATGGAATATTGAGTCATTTCACAGAACCACAGAGCATTCTGGGGGATGGCCAACAACCTGTTGCTAGGTAACCTGTTTTGGGTATTGTGTGCAGCAGCAGTTTCGGGTTTCTCCACAGTGCCTCCATAACTGATTAAAAATAAAAAACGCCATGAAATGAAAACTGCGGATAAAACAGAAAAGGTCCTGCCACCAGTTTGGCATTATTTCAAATATTTAAAACAAAAAAACTGATCAGTAATTACCGATATCGACTGACATGACTTGGACTAGGCAGGAACATGCTATGATGCTCTTTCTTTTTCGCTCTGTCTGCGTCTCTCTTTCTCTCTATAGTTTTCTCTTTTTCTCTCTCTGTTTCACTCTCTCTCAATTCTGATTAGCTTCTCTGTTCCTGCTGTAGAAAATCTTCCCTGAAGAGTTACCTAATTTATTTTTGAGTTTTATTGCTTTCAATTAAAGGGGCCTGGATACATACCAAATACGCTTATTGTTTTCCGTCCTTAACAATTGTGCACTACTTTGTTTTTACTCTCAGGTAAAATCCCAATAAAATTTATTAAGGTTTGCGTTTGTAACGTGACACAATCTGACAAAGTTTGAGGGCTATGAATACTTTTCCAAGGCACTGAACTCTCTATCTGTAACCTTTTTGTTTTCTCATGTTTTAAATTTCCTTTTATTCTCTCCTTCAGCCCTTATAGCCAACCCCTCCCTCCACTTCCTTAACATCCTCCCTCTTCTATATTTAAATGCATCTTTCATTAGTTTCTCACTCAGCCTTGTCTCCTTTCATCTGTCTCTGTCTTGTCCCCTGTCATCCTTCCATGTTTCTTTATTCTCTGATCTTAATTTTCTCTCGCCCTTCTTCATTGCCTTTGAATTTGACTCGACAGCAGAGCCTCAGAAGCCCGTCTATAAAAAATGACCCTCATCTCTCTGCGTCTCTTTTGCCAGATTAGACATGTGTTCTTTGTTCTCTCCCAAGGTCCCCAGAGTTGTGCTAATTGGGAGTCAGGTCTTTTGTCTGTCTGAATATTCCCTTTGTTCAAGAGTGATGGGTGAAATGTTGGAGTTTTTTTCCCCCTCCTGATCTGTAAGGAAAACATTCTGGGGAAGTTGTTAAAGCGTCTATAAAATTGCCCCGTATTTCCCCTGTGTCCGTGGATTCTTTAGGAAGCAGGGCCATCTTTGTGCTAAAATTTCAAACTCAATATCCATCTGAAGAAAAATCCTTGATGTCACTTGCAATACCGTGGCAACATATGTTTTGAAAACACAGGATTGCATCTAGTGGAAAGGGAGCAGACATTAGTTCTACACTTGTCTACTCCCAGAATGCATCTGCCCCATTTCTGCCCCCAAATGGTGAAATACAGTAGGATTCCTGTGCTAATAAGAGAAACACAACAACCAATAATAGGTTTGATTTAGCTGTCATGAATCAAACCTTTAAATTAACACACGTTTAAAGGGTTTAGGTGGGTGGGTGAGTGGGTGGGTCTCTTTGGCTGAAGACAACACAGCTGACATCTGTCATTAGGTTTACTCTCAGTTCTCAAATTCCAGACAGCAGCAGCTGTGTTTTCATTATAAATGTGAGCAAATCTTAGTCTGTGTTCTGATAACATCGAAAAACACAATTTCACAATTCTATTAAATAAGAAATTAAATTAAAATCAGACTTGAATAAGCTTGTCTATGTGATAAGTCAGTAAAAATCAAGGCAGGGACAGATGTGAACAGTTACACGCAATATGTAATTATCAACCTGCTACCACTTCCTGTTATCTTCTACATCGTTTCCACCAGTAGCATCATCCAGCTGTTGAGCATGTGAAAAAAAAAAAAAAAATGCCGTTTCCATTTGAGTTTTTTCAAAAGTGCCGTTTCCTTTAAGAAATTTTCTTTTAAAAATTTCAGTCAGCGAAATTGAACGATCCCGTTAAAGTACAGATGAAGAAATCTCCGTGGAGAACTGCTCCACTAGTAAGAAGTGAAAGAAGCCTCTGCCAGAGGGTTCAGGATACGTGGCGTAAAACTCGACTTCGCATTCATTATGAAATCTACAAAGAAAGACCACATTCAGCACTGAAACATGCAAGAGAAACGTTCTTCACAGAAATCATAAACCAAAACATCAACAATGCTGGTGCCTCGTTTGCCACAGTGGACAGGTTGACCAGCCCTCCTGTGACTGCAGCATCTGAACTCCGCTCTACCACGACCGGCAATGACTGCACATTAACAACTCTGTTGGGTTAGGATGACAGGCGTTTAAAAAGTGAACATGTGTGTTCAACGTGAACCCTAACAAAGACCGCCTTGTTGTTTCAGGAGGTGTTGGAGAAGAACTTGAGGCATGAGCAGGACCTAAAGAGGAGAGAAGATGCAGAATCTGTTGATAACGACAGCAACATGTCAACCTCCTCCAACCTGGAACCTTTTGCTAGTGATGACCTGGGTATGCGTACACATGTTTCTGTGCTGCTTCGTTTTCTTTTTAAACATCAGGTTCAGGTTTACGGTTCACTCTCCTCTCCCTTCCCCTTTGTGTACTGACTAAGTGCTTTGCTTATAACTTGGAACTTTAACGAAGGATCTGGTACTTTTTTTTTAACAGGGCTTCTCAAATTTCATCTTTAACCAACCAGTTTACACATTAGGATTAATGCTGCAGAGTAAATTGGCTACCTTTCATTAGCCGACCTCACTGTAATCAATTCAGAGTGAGGCTGGGAAACTGTGTTCCTGTGCTGTAAAGCTGGTTGCATTAATATTCATTCCATTCCTCTTCCTTCAGCTCATTGATTGTTGAACCCTTCACGTTCTTTCTGTCTCTCTCCTTGCCCTCCTCTCTGTGCCTCTCTGACAGGCAACACGGTGATTCATTTAGACAAAGCTCTGGTGAGGATTAGGGAGTATGAGCGCATGAAGCTTAAAGCCGAGTTTAACCCTCGCAGTGCCAGCAGCAGGTCTGACCCGACAAATGCTAGAGGTGCTTCTGCTAACATCGCTGAACCAGTGGAAGGTATACGATCACATGACAAAGCTTTGAGCTCAGCACGTCCAGAAAACCTGGAGCTGTGGTTGTCTCTTTCATTGTGCTGTTGAAGCCTCCGCGCTAAGTGATGCTGTCTGTGTGCAGAAAGTGCAGCCAACGGTGTGCACTGCCCTCAGATCGACACCCAGCAGCTGGACCGGCAGATTAAAGCCATCATGACCGAAGTCATTCCCTTCCTCAAGGTACAGTAAAAAAAACAAAAAAAAACCTGTTATTTTTTTAAATCAAATGTACTGAAATTCTGGGACCTTGTAACATTTAAAACTATACAATTCATGTACAGTTTAGAGTAAGAAACTATCATCTTCCACAAAATATACAAAAAATGAGAAGGACATTTTTTTTAAAATTACGCATTAGAGTTTTTGTTTATCAGTGTGTGGAGTAGATTTATGGAATGGATTGGAATGATGAGTTAAAAAAAAGTATAAATATTTACCAGCTTAAAAAAATGTTTAAAAAGGAGCTTATTGGGAAATATGTTGTATAAGATGACTGTTTCAAAGACCAAAAATGCTATTGATGATATAAAAAATATATAAATAATTTTACAGTTAAGGAGATTTAAGTGTCATGTAATGTGGAAATAATTTAAGTTTATCTGGTTTTTGGAGACTTAAATGCTTATAAGTTGATGAGTATGAGAGCAGCAGGAAATCATAAGACCTTGTACCATCAACCTCCTCCTCTTCGAACAGAAAATGTAAAATTGCATGTCAACTAGGAATGATCATTTGATTTATATATATATATATACATATATATATATATATATATATATATATATATATACATATATATATATATTCTTTTTACTTTTTGTTTGTTCTAAATAAATAAATCGATAGATTTCAAAGTTTCCTGGAATTTTGACTGATCTGTTTTCTTGATTTAAAAAAATTTTTTTTTGAAGGAGAACATGAACGAAGTGTGTTCCCATCAGCTGCTGACATCCGTGCGCCGCATGGTGTTGACTCTCACCCAGCAAAACGACGAGAGCAAGGAGTTTGTTCGCTTCTTCCACAAGCAGCTGGGAGGAATCCTGCAGGTAGGACCAGCTTCCTGCTCCCTGCCATGCAGACCCAACACGTCGAGGCAACATTACTGAAAAACCTCTCCTTTTTGTGTCGTTCAGGAATCTCTGTGTAAATTTGAGGGCCGTACGCTGAGGGACTGCGGGGAGGACCTGCTGGTGGAGATCTCAGAGATCCTCTTTAATGAGCTGGCCTTCTTCAAGCTGATGCAGGATCTGGACAGCAGCAACGCCGCCGCCAACCTGGGAGCTAAATATAAAAATAAGAAAAAGTCTCCACAGCTCTGTAAAACAAATCAGAACCTGGAGGTTATTTACTGTCAATTACATTTTACATCCCACTTTTCTATGATGTGAAATCCCGTTGAACTAATTAAAGTCTTGTGTTAATTGCGGTTGATTAGGAGAACTCGGAAACAGATGCTGTTAAGCCTGTTTCTCCAGTATTAACTGATGAGGACAAGGTGAGTTATTGGAATAATCCAGATTTTTTTAGCCTTTAAGCAGGATTGTTGTGTTCTACATACTTTTTCTAGAGTTTATCAAATAAAATTTTTTTTTATCAAAGTTCAAGCTATTAAGCTTGCAGCCTGCATTTAATTAGTGGTTGGAAATGTTGTTCCTTCTAAATGTTTTGATGCATTTATACTGAAAGGGGAAAGCAGTTGTTTTCAGAATTTGACCTGTTTGATTTAGAACAAACTGCCCAATGTTTCTCACAGGACCAAGATGAGACAGAAAAGCAAGAATCTGGTGTCCTGCAGGAGGATTACCTGCAGACTGAGGGGAGGAGCAGCAGGAGCAGCCATGGGTCAGAAGGTGAAGAGGAGGAGGAGGATGATGAAGGACATGAGGAAGCAGCTCCTCTGTCAATCAGTAAGTGAAGCATTAAAAAAAAACAAGCTGCAGGAATTCTCAAATAATATTTCTAATATTGTTTTCAATAGTGATGCAGTAATCTGATAGTAATATTTGTACCAGTTCTAATATTGAAAAAAATTCTGAATCAGGTGTTGATGAAATTGCACCTGATCTATAAGGGCAGATCTATTCAGTCTAGTTCTATGCATTGTGCATGAGCGATATCATGCTTTATTATTTGTTTTATATTATATTTAGAATTTTTAATTTCACTTTCTGAACCATTTGAAATAAGTTTGTAGCGGTTTATTTTTACAACCTGTTGTTTTTGTCAGTTTCAGTTTGACTGTTCTGCTCCTAATTGAACTGACTGAACAAATGAAAGATGTTTTTACATGTTTGACCAAGCTTGTGAAGCTGTTGGTGTGTTCAGGTGTCCTGTTCTGATGTAGAGTTATCAAAACAATTCATTCAGTACATTTATGTCTTTGTGTTTAAAAAAATAAATGCTTTAAGTCAATCCGGCTTTGACCTGAGTTGATGTGATTTTCTTGTCTTTAGGTCTGTCTAAAGCAGAGACTCAGGCTCTGACCAACTACGGCAGCGGAGAGGATGAAAACGACGAGGAGGAGGAGGTGGAGGAGTTTGAAGCTGGACCTGTGGACGTCCAAACATCTCTGCAGGTTTCAGCTGACGGACAGGTGGAGCAGGAAGTCGTTGCGGCGGTGAGCCTTGATGAGAATGTGTTTCTGTAGCGCCAAGCAGCTGCTCTGTTCACTGAGATTTTAACTTTGTGTTTGTGCTTCGTTCCAGCTCACAACCAGCAGCGAACCTGAGGAAAAAATCTCTGAACAGAGCTGTTCAGAAACAAACGGTGAGCCCAATGTAATTTCAGTTACTTTTTATGTGAATAAAGAAGGACGTTTATGTTTTTAGTCATTTCTAGTCGGCACACAACAACATAAAACCTCTTTACAAACAAAGAAAGAAAATGAAGCATAAATGGTTAAAAATCCGGTTGATTGATTTTTCTGAAAGGCCTACGAATGATACACTGGCCTCTGTTGATTGGATTATTCAGTTATGTTTGTACTGGCTTTGTACAAATATAGTTCCTACATTCTGTTATGTTATTCTGCTGCATTCCTTAATTTGCTCATACATTATGTCGGTGCTTTAAAAATTAAAAACTGGACAAATCATCAAACCAGTCAAATAAATTCGATGCTCAAAAATTATGAGAAAGAGAAAAAAACCCAGTTTGTTCAGTAGGACAGTAACATTGCATCTCTTAGTGGATGCTCTGGAGGAATCCCAGAGCTTCTCGAGCTCTTCCCCTCTGTTCTGAATGAAGACGCGCCTGATGAATCTCCCCATCTCAGGTTTTAATGGTGCACATCTCCTCCTGTCCTGCAGAGGTCAGTAATCCAGCCGAGACCTTGAACTCCTCAGCTGAAGAGCACACTCTGGTGGAGCTCCAGAGCCCAGAGGAGCAGCAGGAAGCTGGGGCTGATGCTGCTGCTGCTGCAGAGGGGGCTGCTGAACCCTCCCATGACGTTCCCAAGGAGACGACCAGCAGCAGCAGCCCCAGCTCAGACTCGCCTGTCCTCGTTAGCGGCGACGTGAGTTTGTTTGTTGTCACTCTGCTCGACACGAGTCGTTCATGTTAAATCCTTTTACTAATGATGCTCAGCTTTCTCTTGTGCAGGAGATCGGATCGGGAAACACGAGTCAAAAGTCGGACGAGGAAGACTTCGTCAAGGTGGATGACGTTCCTCTGCAGCTTACAGTGATGTGTGAGGTGTGTGGAAGGAACTTTGCAGTCCATGACTCTGAAAGCAACCAGCGGACAGGGTGTCATGTGTGCTGTGTGCCAACAGGAGGAGCTGCAGAAGAGGATTGTGGAGGAGCAGCAGAACAACAACCTGTCCGTGGAGATCCTGAATGGGAACGCCGAGCTGCTGACCGGGCTGGTGGGGAACGCTCAGGCTCTGAAGGAACCAGGTAGGAAGGACCGAGAGCTGCGTCTCTGTTCCAAATGTACGCAAAACTTTGTCCATATTCCGCTAATGTGAAAAAATATTATCACATTAAATATCTCAATTATGGTGTTTCCATGAAATAAGAAATGCAATTAAAGCCACACATGAATAAGTTTAATGTGAAAAACAATGTTATGATCCTCCTGCTACTTCCCGTCATCATCTTCTTCATGACTTGTGCCAGTGGCAACATCCGGTTGTTGATCATGTGACTTGTGTGATGCAAAAATGTGTTCCATTGCAATTTTTCAAAATAAACCAATTTTGATACGGCTGAAAAACTACCTCATCCTAGTGCCAAAATTTTATCGGAAAACGAAAATGTTTTTTCCAAATTAGTGTTTCCATTAAACAGATTTAACTTCAAAATATGAAAACGTGTAGTTAAATGGTCAGTGGAAATGTCCTCGGATCAAAGCGTCTGGAAGCACCACCTGTACATCACTAGCTGCGTTTCTATTGGGCATATAATTGCACAGTTTGACATTTTGAAAATGGAAACACAGCAAGTATAATAAACTTGTTTTATGATTAAAAGATTGGCGCAAGGATGAGGTGTTTTTTTTTCTTTTTTTTTTTTTTACCCGTATCAAAATTTCTTTATTGTGCAAAACTGCAATGTAAACATTTTTTGCATCACACGAGTCACATTATCAACAACCGGATGTTTCCACTGCCGCAAACCAGAAAGGAAGACAGCAAGTGTTTGGATGCTCATGATGCAGCATAATTTTTAATGACTTATGTGAACAGGCTTATTCACACGTGATTTTAATTTAGTCTTTTATTTAATGAAAGCACCACAATAACAAAATTATGTTTTTATGACAATTGTGTTTTGCTCACATTTGTAACGGAAACTCGTTACAAATGTAACAAAATGTGTTTTTCCAGACACCACTGATGCCCAGAGCGTGTAAAGACGACTCCAGATGTGTCACTGCTGATTTACTGAGAATCCTCCCCTCAGTTCGCTTCTCCAATCCGCTCGTTTGGATGAGAAAAGTTCTACGTTAGCTGTGAATCTTTAAGGAAGCTCAACACTATAAGTTCATTTTATTCCTTAATGTTTGTTGTAATTTACCGCTTTGTTTGGATTTATCTCCTGCTGCTGATCACATCCAGATGGTTCTTTGGTTCTGGGATTAGTTTGACATGTTTTATTAATATTTTTATCTCTTCTTGCCTGGCCCTGCTGTAGCTCTTTTCACCATATTCATAATCATAACCATCTCTTGATGGTTCAACCAGCTGCTGTTACAACAAATAGTCTGTGTAAAATTAACTACACCCTCTTTAAATTCTAGGGTTTTATTATTTGGAGGGGTTTTTTCCTGGCAGTGTATTTAATTTTTGGCCACATGTTCCATGTTAACGTCTTCTTTGGTTTTCCACTTGAGGTTAGATTCAGATAGTTTTAGTATCTGTAGAGATTATTAAAGTTCTGGAACTGAGAGTGTACTTTATTTTAATGACTGTATGTACATATACGTGTGTCTAATGGGGTAAATAGAGCAAATCTGTTAGTTTAAGTTTTTCTGCTCAAAATGATTCCTGTCTCATCCTCAGAACTGTAATATGTTTCTGCTTTTCTTATAATAAACCAAATGACTGGAGCTGCTGGGCTGATTATTCAGAAGGAAATCAGTCACACCCTTGTTTGGTAGATTAGATCTTATTTCAAACATTGTGAAAATTCTGTTATAAAACAGCAAAAAATCTGGGAATTTTTGTTAATTTACAAAAAAAAAAAGGTCATCATGAGGTACATCTGTCAGTATGAGCTTAAAACAAACATTTCTTAGAAAGGCAGGACTTTTATAGTAAGACGAAGAAAGTTCAAGAAAAGCAAACAGATCTGCAGGTTTAGTTTCCCTCATAACAAGAACTGGAATATTGTCCTCCAAGCTTCACAAAATCCAGACGTCTGTGGGACTTCAGTGTTACGATGAACGGTTCAGGTCAACAGTTGCTGTGCGATCACTTAAAGCTTTTGTGTTTTGTGCCAGGAAGAGAATGCAGCAGATCCCCAAGCTGAGGATCACCAGGGCATGCAGGGGTTAGGACAGTCCCGGATGTATGACTCCAGCTTGCCTTCAGACACTTGCATCAGTGTTGTGTAGGTGGTCAGCTAAGAAAAAAAAAATTGAGAGCTTACTTTAACATGAAAAAAAAATATATATTTTGTAGATACTCTACACAAGTAATTTAGGAAAAACAGATTTTAAAGTGGCAGTATTAAGTGTTTTCCAGAAACATGGTACTATTTTATAGCACAAGTAACTTGACCTCAGTTGTTATAAAAATGCTATGAATACCAACTTAAAAGAAATTTGACTTTGCAATTTGAAATTGGGCCTCTGTCTCTTTAAAAAGTCCTATTTCTGAAACTCTACCTTCAGGGAGTCATCACAACATCTACCCCTTTCACATTTTTACCAGCGTTGCACCAGGTGTTTGCCAATTGATGGTGGCTAGTCTGAAGGAGCTGAGTGTGGGAGTCACAGGGAAGGCTGCTCTGTGAGGCAGGAGCTTATACTCGAGTACATCTTTTCATCTCTAGATATTTTTTATTAATGTTTGTGTCTCTAAACACCATTATTTTGTGGAGTGCTTTTTTGACGTCCCCTATTTTGTATATTGTGTATTCATCGTGATGAAGAGTGTAAAATGTCCAATCTGCTGCTTCATCGGGACAGAGTTGGGTTTAATCCCATTCTGAGCATTCAGCATGCCGAGCTGAGTGAATCTTCATGAGCACAGACAAAGTACCTGTATGGTGTAGGCATTAGCTGAGGTTATCTGGTCACTGCTGCGACATTTGTGAAGTTGTGATGCTTTTTATGTTTTTAAAAAAGGTGTTTTAGCTGACGTTTAAGAATAGAAAGCAGATACTTTATAATTTCAATGTAGCAGCGTATTATCATGCAGTATGCTGTACAATGGGAAATAATATTACCTTGTTTAACACTGGTTTGGTAGAGAGAACATCATACAGGGTTTTCATAGAGATGTTCTAAAACAAAAAAGAGATGATAGGTTATGGGTGTCATAACTCTACAATAAAACAGGAAGTTCAGTCAGTCTTGTGACCCAAAAGGCAGCAACTTAGACCAATTCAGTGCTTACTGCCTGTGTTGTCTTGTTCATGCACTTCATGGCAGGAGTCCGACGGTCGTCCAGGAAGAAGGGCTCCTTCCAGTGGTCATAGTTGGTCTCCAAAACGTACCAGCGGTCCAGTTTCACGTCGATGCTGAAACAAAAAAGACCAGTAAAGACGTCAGTCAGGTGATCAGAAACCAGAGGAGTCATGAGTTCCTAGTTGAGCAATGCTTTCACAAGACGGACATGTCAAAAACTTGGAAGTTGACTGCTTTCCAAATCACGTTGCTTTTTCATGATGATTGAGCAAAAGCTCCAACACCCGAAACGCGCACCTCCAGAATGGATTTTCAGAAGGAAATGCAGTGCGAATGAAGTGGCCTGAGCCTCAGAACTCACTCCAGCACGTCGATGCTGAGCTCCCTGGACCTGGTGATGATGCAGCCTTCTCCGGGTTGGTTTCCTCCCAGGATGAAGTACGCTGGAGCCAGCATCTTGGTCAGAGCCAGCTGGTTCTTGGCTTCCTTGTAGCTGATGGGAACAAAAAGAAAAGTCACCACTGGCATCCACTTAAATACACTAATGGCTTCACATGGCTTGTTCTGTTCAGTCAGTTCAATTAGGAGTAAAACAGCCAATGGAAAATAATAAACTGACAAAACCAATAGGTTGACCACCTTGGTCAAACAGGTAAAAAATAAACTGTAAAAAAAAAACAAACCTTTTTTCAAATGGCTCTGAAAGTGCAATTAGGATTCCAAATATAATGTCAAATCAATAATAAAGCATGACTGTCAGACCACAAAGCATAGAATTGATCTGCTTTTATGGATCGGACACATTGTTACCGATACTGGATCACCCCCACCCCCAATATCGGTATGAATACAGATATTTATATCATATCGATGATTATCTAATTGAAATTTAACTTTGTAACATCTTTCAGATATTAAAATAAAAGAACCTGTTTGCGTTCTCCAGGACCGATCGAGTGAGAAAGCTCATCCACATCCCATCTCTTTGTCCCATGATCCACTCCAGGATCCCTGCATGCAAACACATCATCATGAACCGCCAGTCATAAAAACTCACCACGTTTCCATAGATGGTGTGAAATTCTGGCTGAAACTCACCGATGTATCCTCCATCCAGGCTGAAGCGCTCGTTCATAGTCAGCGTGAAGAGGTGCTGAAACCGACAGAAAAAAAAATACTTTGAATATTTTTGCTTCCCTTACTTAGGGAAGACGTTTGTTCTTAAAAAGTCTTACCGGCTTGATGCCGGTGAGCATGCCGACGTAGCCGGCGAAGTTTGTGGACTTGAAGACGGTTTTGTTGTTCTTCCTGAAGTCCAGGTTGACCACCAGAGGCTTCAGCTTCTCACTGATCATCCATGACTTGTTCTTCACATCCCAGCTGCAAACAGCCGCGGGTTAACATGCAACCCGCAGTAATTCTGCCTCAGCCCTATTTTTACGTTTTGTCATCTTGCAGCTTTTTACTGGGACTTTTGGCGAAGGACCAATGCAAAGCGCTACACAACTGTGAAACGGAAGGAAAATTTATATACGTCTTTACGGCAAAGGAGTTTTTTTTCCTTCTGCCTCACATTTATTCCCTTCTTTGTGTTTGATTGATCACAAAGAATGCGAATAAAACACAGAATTTTTAGGGTAACTCACTTTATTTGACAGTGTGTGCATAAGACTGACATGACACCTGTCATGAACATGAATGTCTATGACTGTTGTCATGAAGTTTCATTCGGTAAATAATTAAATTTTTAATGTAAAGTTGGTTTAAAATTGCCAACTTTGTATGATTTTGTACATAATGACACTTTAAGGCAAAGTTGGCACTTTTAATGGACTTTCAATGTAACTCTTAGAGCCACTTTGCATTAAAAGTGACACTTCATGACAGCAGTCATAGACATTCATAAAGACTCCTTCATGTTCATGACAGGTCTTATGTCATGTTTATGACATTGTCATGTTTGCCTTATTCACACCTCCTCAAATAAAGTGTTACCATTTTGGGTTTATGTGACAAACAGTTGTGCATTGTTGCAAGGCACATGTAATCCTTGATGTTCTTACCCTAAGAATAATCCAAAATCTAAATTCCTGCCATGGATGAGGTTCCCTGTTAAAAAAAAAAGAAGCACAATTCCAAAGAATTTTAGCCCATGTTCAGATTTTCATTGAAGTTCCCTGGCTGTTTGTTTCTCTTTGTTACTCACCTTTCTGATCTTGTGCAACAACAGACGTGCAAACGGTGAACACCTCATAAAAGATGTTAAACAGAACAACTTCTCCTGCGACACAGAGACAGGAAGGTCAGTTGGGAGTTTTCTTTTACCAACTGAAGAAGCGACGATTCCCCTTTATTTACCGAGAGGAACCCCCGAGGCGTCAGCGATTCCCTTGATCTCCTCGCCAAACGGGCTTGGGAGAGTGTCCGCCATCAGAGGCTGGAAAATATTAGAAAAAGCAGTAGGTGTAAAAGATGACCTTTCACCTCTCCGAAAATAAGTCGCTCTGTGACAGAGGACAACTGACCAGCGTGATGTCAACCAGCTCTATCAGCCTTCCGCTGGGAACAAACGCGTTGGCCAAGTCCCTGATGGCTTGGATCATCCCGGCCAGCTGAAAACAAGCACATCCTGAGTGACTTTCACGTCAAGAGTCACAACTCGTGTTCCCCACAGCTGGTGTTATCCTCTTACTTCAGTTTTTTTGTCAGTGATCAGAGCCGTCCATCTCTTGCTGGGCGGCAGGTCGAGGTTGATGGTGTACCAGCTGACCGGACCTTTGAACCTGGACAGAAAGAAAACATGAAGGAGGTTAAAAAGGCAAAATGCATTAAAAAAAAAAGAAGAAGAAATTAATTTACAACTAAAACAAGTAAGCTCCTTCTGACCTCAAATGTTGGGAACTTTTGTGTCAAGACGTTAGCAGTACTGTATATGAAGTAACCAAGGACAGACCACTCAGGAGTTATCTCTGGTACAAAGGGCCGTCTACCTTTATTATCAGCACTGGTAAACGTGTAAAATTAGCTAAAATACTCTTTGTATTGTAATTAAACAAGTTAACTGAAAAAGTTGATGCATTTTTGCTCCTCGGTGAGAGATGAACACCGGGAAACACATTGATTTCATGAAACATACGTTTAATTATTAATCTGACTATTAAACAGGGCAAGTTCAGGCAAGCAGCTTTTCCTGGAGCAATTTTCAAGCTTAGGAAGACGCACACACCTACACTGTGTCACTGACATGCTCTCATGTTTTTCTTATTTAGAAGAGTGACTAAGACGTTAAATTCTAACTGGATTTTATTACTGACTTTATAGCTTTATTCCGTTTAAACCCGGATATTGTGTACTGAATTAGGCTCAGTAACGTCAGAGGAGAGCTGCATGTAAATAAGCACCTGAGGAGGCTGTCACGTGTTTTTCATCTTTAACAACACAAACATCACGCCATGTTTGTAAAATAAAGCATCACCCCCACAAAATACTGTGTAACAACACATAGCCTCTACGAATGTCAAAAATCCCGCGTTAAGCTGCAAGTGAAGACAGCGCTGACATTTCCAGGAGCCAGCGAAGGCGGCAGGGCTCAGTTATTGAACACACCAATGACTCAACAGTGTTTGGCAAACTTACGTCGGACCGTTCGGAGGGTACATGCCTGTCCGGCAGTCCTCTGTGTACTGAGAGGAAATGACACCATTAGAACAGGTACCAGCACAGCTCCATGTTAGCAGTGGCCGAGCCTGACGGAACTCACCGGTGGGACGAACTGAGCCGCCGAGACGGCGAGAAAAGTGGCCAGAAGAACCTCACGAGCCATTCCTACCAGTCTGGCTGAACGCGGAACTTCTGTCTGTTTGGGTTTTAGTGACGCTTTAAGTTTGCGGAAGTTGCTGCGTCTCCTCGTGACTTTGGACTGAGCCATTTTCAAGTAGGGTAACAGACACACGTAATAAATAAGTTAAATATCTTGTGTTGTCCTAGAATGAATTGTTTTCGAACAAAAATTATATGTCATTTTCTTGGAAAAAAATAAATAAAGCAAAAACAACAAAAAACAAACAAAAAAATGACATAAAAGCAAGTTCAAACATCAACCCCTCCCCTCATATTTTTAAGTCAGTTGTCTGTCCCATATGGAAATGAAAGTAAACCACAGAGCCATTCGTGTTGTAGATAATATTCAGTTCTGCATGTGACTCCTGCTTCTTCTGTTGAAATAGTGACCAAACGTGTTTGCTAACCACAGATTTGCTCCACCGAGTCTCTTTACTTTGGTTTTGTATCAGATAAGAGAGACGTACAGAGGGGGAAAGCACGAATACAGTGAGCGAGGAACATGGCAACGACCCCATTCATTTCAGTTTTTTTTTTTTTTTTTTTTTTTTTTTTTTAAAAAAAAAAATAAAGTCTCCTATCGGCCCAAA
>NW_015115166.1:0-3905 GCF_001443285.1 Poecilia latipinna | reverse complement strand
CCCGAAAAAAAGGGGGGGGGGAAATGGGCAAGGCCCCCCTTTTTTTCGTTTTTTTTTTTTTTTTTTTTTTACTTTGTTGAAAAGACATAATTCAGTCTCCCGATGACCCAAACCCAGCTGATACACTATTGAAGTGTTCTTTAGCTATTAAGTCATCAATGGCTGAGAATTTTCTTCAGCTCAATCTGAAGCATTCCTGTTTTTAACTTCTGTAAGGAACTTGCTACTTGCTCTTCACAGACACACACACTTCACAATGGATGTGCCTGGTGAGGAGCTGAGTCTGACAGCTGAGACTGATTAAATAAAAACGGGATGAAAATCAGACTAATGCATTTCTAATCCCTGACCGATCTGTAATAATAACCAATCTCTGTGGAAGAAATGATCCAAGATCACCTAAACATTTATCTAATTCAAAACAATCCATAGAAAAATCTCATGGTCATGTTAATAAGGCTTTGGCCTTATTAAAAGGATAAATAACTTTGAAATGAGTGCAATTTGCAAAGAAGACAAATAATGGATTCAGAAGGAATATGAAAAGTTATGTGACGTGTCAAGTTGTGGACTCATTCTGGTGCCGAGTGACAAAAGCTTCACAGTGAGAGCAGAAGATAAAGTAGCATTATGCTACCAAAGAATGAGACCCAGAGGACATCAGAATGTAATGAACGACCAGGCTTTCCCATCCAAGGACTTTAATCTTCCCTGATGATGCCGGTATATTAGAAAAGAACAATGTGTCAGATTTCACAGAGCTCAGACTGTGGAAGAGAGGTTCAGGGAACAGCAGGAGCTTAAAGTCTGTAATGTTGGGAGTTGTTTCCAGATCTGGGTGAAAACATTACCAGAAATGTGAGGGAGGGTGGAGATAAACAACACAACACTGAACAAGTTTATCTAATAAAAAATTTATGTCAAGATCAAGAAAATGTTAACATGACCTATAACCAAGGCTGTTTCAGACTTTCAGGCCATGACGTTTTTAAAAGGCCGACACATTCAGGAGGTTTTTCTCTGTCTTTAAAAAGATCATTCTATAAAAAAAAACACAGAAATTAAATCAGAAATTACTTAAATATTCTCTTTTCTTTTACCCTGACCAATTTTCTTTATTACTGACATCATTACTCCCATGATGAAAGGCAGTTATAGAAATAGAAAAGAGGATCAAGGAGCCATGGGAACAGCAGCTTGTATTTATGTCTCTCAAAATATTCTAGAGTTCGTCAACCTTACAACCACAAACTTCTATTTTACTTTTATATGACCAACACTAGGTGTTGAGGAACAATAAGACATGTTCAAAATGTTTATAAAAACCTAAAGTGGGCCCTTTTATAATCTAATACCATCAAATAAAAACCCTGTGCAACCAAAGGCTTTCAGAAGTCCTGCTGTTATAGTTACTAAGAGAAGGTAACTGTCAATGTGTTACAATGGTCTAGTCAAAGTTCCGACTGAAATTCCATGTCAAGACATGAAAATACCTAATAGATTGCAGAGGTGTGAATACGTTTATAAGTCTCATTAGACTGTTATTTCCACACACAGTCCTGATTTACTCAGGGTTTTCCTAACTCTCCTACTTCATATGAAGCAATAAACAGTTTGGAACTAAAACCGCTCTGACTTCTTTATGCATGTAGAAATAATCCAAAGCCTTTGGGTAAACTAGTCCAGATAAACACAGTATTTACAAGCTCAGTATATGAAACATTAAATTCAGTTTGCTCCAGGCTTCCTGAGCGTCTGCAGCCAGTCAGCTCTTCAAACGTTGGGATTTCCTACAGTAAAACACATTGAGCTGCTTTCTAATTCTAATTAGGATTATGCCTCTTATTATATTATGTACAGCATCCATGTGCTACAGTTAATTTGTTGCACCAATGACTTTGTGTATTACAAATAATAAATCCCAGCTTTAAGATAAACTTCTTTGTGCTGCTGTTTCCCCCTTTCTGTGCTGCTTTACATGACATAGTTCACCATAAAAATAATCAATGCAGCACATAGTTTATGGCCAAACTGATTGATTTTGTGATAAATCTCAGACTGTGAACACACTGGGATCTCTGTAATGATATTCTAGTTACTGCAGGGCGACGTGGACACACACTGGTTAATTATTAACAGTAAAAGGCCAAATGGGTCACCTAAAATTCATAGCTCATCACAAAATGAGGGCATGTGGTAGTCCAAGCAACAAAGTCATTTTAACCAGTAAAAGGTTTATTTTTAAAATGTAAAAACAACAACAACAAAAAAAAAAAAAAAACCCAGCCACATCACACAACCACAATTAGACAACAGGCAGGACTTTAACAAGAACACGGTTGAAATCCTCCCGGTCTTCATTTGCAGTATCTGTCTGCTTTCATTTTGCTTCTCCTGCAAGCAAACAAACAAACAAAACAACATTTAATCTCACCAGTCTAAATATGTCACTTTAGTTTCACATTTTTACTACGTACACATGTATGTAGAAATACTACTTATATTCAACTATGCAAGAAAAAGTAACATTTCTATTTTGGAATATGTTCATTATTTGTATATTTTTAATGTAGACGTAGAGAATTTCTTGGGAAGTGGAAGTTGAATGGTTTTTGCCATTTTTTACTTAAAATTACAAAGTCAAATTTCTTTTCAGTTATATTTGACAAAAAAAAAAAAAATACACACACACACAGCATTTTTATAGCAACTAAAGGTAAGATAATTACTTGATTGTGTTATAAAATGACACTTTATGCCTGAAAAATACATTATGCTGCCCCCTTGAGAACTTTAGTACCTTTGTTTGATTTGTTAAAAAATATCAAAGTAAAAAAATCAAATAGCATCTTGGCAAATGCCAAACAGCATTTGCCAAGAGTAGAAAACCCCCCCCTGAAAAATCAAACTTCCCCCCCTCATACTTATTCAAATGTAGAAAATGATTAAATAAACTCCCAGACTGTTTGGGAATACCTGTGTGTTACTTCTGTTTTCATACCTGTCCAGCAAAGCTTCATGAAACTTCCCATCCACCCTGGCCTTCTTTAGCGTCGATGCATCGTCTTCGTTAACCCTCAGCCTTCTGTCCTGGAAACTCTGAAATTTCTTCCTGTAAGACAGAGAATAAAAATATCACAGCTCTACGCCAGGAGTAAACAAAAAGGACTGGGTGTTCTTGATTTCATTAGCACTTAACAAAAAAAAACCATTCAGACAGCGAAGAAGATGATCCGCCGTGCACCATGTGGTGTGTTATAACTCGAGCAGGGGGTTTGATAGAAATAATTAGGCTGTTAAGTTACGCTGAAAGATCTGGAACGGAGCTGGAAAACGACCTGGGGCCTTTCTGGGTCTGAGCGCGCTCCTGACAGTTCGTTTGTCTCGGCTCAGCCGGTGTTTTATGATTACCAGACTGCACTCCATCCTGAAAGGCGTCTCACGTGCTAAACACTACATCACCACGCTGCGCTCAGGGGCAGCCATTATCAACATGTCAGCATGATGAGTCCATTTTCCTCACATTCATCTACAACAAATAACAGAGTGGAAACACAATCTAAAGCATGCCAACCAGAGAAAAAAAAAAAAAAAAAAAAAAAAAGGCTCCCCCAGACATATTGTTTGCAACTTTAATAGGCAGCAGGAAAAAAACAACAAAAAAAAGCCCCAGTGAAATGTGGCGTTCCTCGCGCTCTCATCACACTAACTGCAGACCATCAATAGCACCTCTGAGGGACGGCGCTGATGAGAAGGCGTCGTCTCATTCAAGCGTGTGGTTTTACTGTCAAAATCCTGCCGGAGCAGACGGACGCGATGGGAAAACAAATGGATCTGAATAAAAAGCTTCAGCGGCGCCGACTTCAGAGGCCAAAAGGTTTCTCTGCTTAGGCTAGAAAAAATAA
>NW_015115165.1:64649-83698 GCF_001443285.1 Poecilia latipinna | reverse complement strand
GACAATTTAATTTTTATCATGACATTATGGAAAATAATGAACTTTATCACAATATTCTAATTTTATGACCAGCACCTGTATATAAATGACTCACCCTGTCATCGGTCGCTGCAGAGAAACGGAGATGAACGGATGAACCGCTTAAAGCTGCCATGTTTTCCGAACCGCTGCCAGGTTGTGGGGCTGAACGTCCAGCAGATGATTTCATCCGAAACCTTTAACTTTACAGCACAGAATCAGTCTGAGGTTTTACCAAACCAAACTAAATCTTCTTATCAAAGTAAAACTTTGATCAGATTTTAAAGCATTTTATTTTTGGAGATCAGAAGTGATGATGTTCAGTATTTTTTGGATTATACTTTAGTTTGGCCATAACAGAAGATGATGCCTGCAACCTTCTCAATCTGAGGCTTTTGCTGAAATGTGGATTCAGTTTTATATTTTCCATAAAATCAGATTTTTGACTTCCAGCTGTGGAGTTTTCACTGAGCCCATGTGTTGCATAAATGCATAGAAATAAAATATATTGCTGAACAGAATAGAAATCGTTAAAGATGAATGTTTATTGTGACTAAATCTAATTAAACAATT
This sequence comes from Poecilia latipinna, assembly GCF_001443285.1. Lineage (NCBI taxonomy): Eukaryota > Metazoa > Chordata > Actinopteri > Cyprinodontiformes > Poeciliidae > Poecilia > Poecilia latipinna. The sequence continues at coordinate 83,107 of NW_015115165.1, read as the reverse complement.
AGAGCCCAGCAAAGTTTGAGTGGAGGTTTATCTGTTTTGATGACCAGCAACACGTTGAGATACTTTTAATATTTTTATTTACTTTATTTAATGCTAGCGTGAGAAAGGCTAATGTTTTATTATCAATGAAATCTTTGTATTAGTAAATGTAATAAAATAGCCATATGTTTGCCATTTTTGGTTGAAACCATTTTTATATATTATTGCTGTTTTGATGGAGCCATGAGGGTCACGTCGGAATTCCAGCCAATCAGTCGCCGGGACCCACGTGGGGCCTCTGGCCCCGGCGCCACACCTGGACTGGGTTGGAATCCCCGCAGCTGGTACCATGGTGACAAGGGCGGCCTCTGATTGGTCGGCTCGGTGGGACATTGATACTTTCTCACCGAGAGACTCGATGGTGATTTAAAACTAAACCCGAGCAGGCTGGATGATTCCCGCCATGTCCGAACCGCGGCAGCCCAAATGCTCCCGGTGCCGGCACCACGGCTTCATCATCCGGAAGAAGGGCCACAGCAGGTGCTGCCCGTTCTCCGGCTGTGAGTGCTGGAAGTGCGGCCTGATCACCCGGCGGACCCAGGTCAATGCGCTCCAGCGGAACCTGAGCAGAAGCCGAGATCGGCCCCGGAACCCGAAGCCGCGGGCCGGATGCAGGGCGGCGGGAGACCCCGCTGCTGCCGCCGGGACCCGGGACCCGGACGGTTTGGGTCCAGATGTCCGGAACCAGCGGCCGGACCCGCGAGGAGAACCCGGTTCCGGACCGGACGGCAGAGATGTTCCGACCTGTAAGAACTTCCAACACGATATTCAGTTAAAAACTTTTTTAAACAATCTCCCGGTTTTTTCTGCACATTTGAGCTAAAAAACAAACATTTAATTTTAGTCTAAAAACCTGACTGTATGTTTCAATAAAAGAGAAACCACTGGGAATAAAAGTCACTCCATTTATTAGCTAAATATTAAATATAAAGTAGAATCAGTTTAGTGAGTCATGAAAAATATGAGCATAAAATTAATTAAAATATGAATTTCTGCTAAATGCAGGAAGATTAAAATATTTAGGAGTTGATATTTTTCAGCTGAAGTGACGATCAAACGGCTTTCAGTTCAACTTAAATTCTGCTGGATAATAATTCATCATTTTGGTGATTTTTTTGGGATAAAACACGAGAGAATGTTTATTAATTGAATTTGTTTTCAATATTTGCCAACAGAATTATTAACTAGCGCTTTACAGAAATTTCTGACAACCGAAATTATCAGTGGATTAAATAATGAAATAAATATTGTTTCCATATTTTATTTTTAATAAGAATTAATAAAAGTCCTAACATGAGGATCATTTCCTCCTCCTGCCAGCTCTTCCTCCTCCTCCTCTTCCTCAGCTCCTCTCCCCCCTGTCCCGCTCCTCCTTGGCTCCGCCCCCTGACCTCCTGCTCCACCTGCCGTTCCTACCTGCGCTCCCCCCCGGCCTGTATGATGACCTCTGCAGGCCGCTGATGATCCCGCACTTCCTGTCATACCCCGCCCCGCCAGCAGAGGTCAGGCTGCAGCGCTCTGCTCGCTCTGCTCAGCTGTCGGGCTCAGCTCACCTGCTGCTTCCTGTCTCCTCTTCTTTTCAGGACTGCAGGCTGGTCTTCCTCCCGCTCCACCCTGCTCCTGAAGCGCCCCCTGCAGGCTGCGGGTCCAACAGCAGAGCCTGAAGGATCAGCGGCTTCTGTCCATCACTTCCTGTTCCAGTTCCAGTTCAAAGCTTCTTGTTGTCGCTGTTTGGTTCAGAGGGGGTTTAACTGAAAGTTTGTTACCTGAAATAAAGTGCAGAGCTGTGGCTCCATGAACCCTGCTGCAGCTCATGACCACAATCCGCTCCGTTTGGTTTCTGGCTCTCAGAACCGAATCTGGGCCAGAGCTGGTGTTATTCCTGCTGGCATTCATGTTACTGCATAGAGTGACCCAGAACCACGTTCTGGTTCTGGATGGTTCTGATCAGTGGTTCAGAACCTCATTTAGATCCTGTGAGGAGGAAACAGGAATCTGTAGTTTTTTCGTTTTAATGATTTGATGGGTAGGGTTAAGGTTAGGTGTTTCATAGGTCCGTCCAGCAGGGGGTGCAGTAGCACCGTGTTTCATTCAGTCTGCACTTCCCAACTGGACCCAGAGGTCCTGCAGAACCTCTGGTTCTGGCCCAGTCCATCAGAGAACATCTAGCATCTATTTCTGTGTTTTTACGTAATAAACATTAAAATGTAAACCTGACTTCCTGTGGATGAAAATTTGTGACATTAAATAATAAAATGTTTTCATAGCAGCAGCATGTCGGTTGCAGCTGCAGAGAGAGAGGCTGAGTTTGGACCGGAACCAATGGGGCGCCCGGGTTCACAGCGCCTTCCAGAGGATGATCCGGTTCTGATCTGGGGTCTGGTCGTTTTCCTGTTGCAGAATGATGCTGAGGAAGTTCAGCTCAAAATTTTCAAACTTTAATGGTTCTGCACCACCAGGCCATGTGGCTGCAGCCCACAGCATCATCCCTCCCCTGCCGTGCTTCCCAGCAGGTAACAGCTGTTCTAGCTGATGTGTCTAACCTCGGTCCAGTGGCCATCTTGTTTCTAGAGAGAAGATGCTTTCTCCTTCAGCCCTTCCAAGCAGCCATGCTGGTTCAGTGTCATCATGACCTTTGACCTGTTTAGGGTCGCAGTTCATGGCACTGACTCAGCTCTGCTTTGTGCTCAGTTCTGGTATTTGTCACCAGGGTGTGACCCGCAGAGATCTGCTCCTCCAGTGACCTTTGACATGACAGAACCGCTGCTGTAAACTGGGAAACCTTTTGTAGCAGCAGATTACTGTAAAAACATAAACATTAGCATGCTAACCCCTCAGCTCGAATGTTTTTCATATTTCCCATCAGCCATTGGACATTTTTCAAGATGGCCACCATTTTTGAGCCAATTATTGTTATAAAATGTTCCCCTTTTTTAAGACTTGGGTGAACTTTCTGTCACATCAAAGGTCCTGGTTCTGACCCAGAAAAGATCAGGAGAAGGATTGAGTCCTAAAACATCATCATACATTCTGGGTGTCATTGCGTGTCAGTCACCCATCCTCCTTCAACGTGGACCGACTCCTGGTTGAGGACCGTCTCCAGGAGTGGGACCGACTCCAGGTGTGGGACCGACTCCAGGTGTGGGACTGACCCCAGGTGTGGGACCGACTCCTGGTTGAGGACCGACTCCAGGTGTGGGACTGACCCCAGGTGTGGGACCGTCTCCAGGTGTGGGACCGTCTCCAGGTGTGGGACCGTCTCCAGTTTGAGGATCGCCTCCTGGTTGAGGACCGTCTCTGGACGTCTCCAGTCCATTACCAAATGACAGAGGGACACAGTTCCATATCTGGGGACATGTAGATGAATGTTTTGTGTTTGTAGAGAGAGAGGAAGCCCCAGAGAAACTCCTGCATGCAGAAAGAGTCCAGGCGTGGATTCAAACCCGGATCTGTGTGCTGCAGGTTTAACATCGGTCATTGTGCTGCAGTCACAGTCTTTGGTTTCGAGGAAAGCTGCGGCGGATCAGAGCCGCTTCCAGAGAATCAGCTGCTTCTTTTAGATTATGTAATGGGACAGAAGCTTCCTGGTTCTGCGTCCAGAGAACATTATAATTATTAGGCTGAAATCTAATGTAACTGGGTCTATATTAATAGTTGTATATTTCCACAAAATGTGTTCTTTCATGTATTTGTCTGCTTCTACTTGACTGCTGTTGTGTCCTCTGTGTCTACTATAAGGGGTTTGGTCCTCCAACTCTGCCTTATTTTCTTCTTCTTTTGTTCAGGGTCCTCCAGGACTATTATAAATATTAAGTTATTAATTTCCTCTTCCCTTTTGTTATTCGTTCCACTGGGGAGAGGCAAGTTTCATAATCTATTGTAATCCTTTCATTTATATAGTTCAAATGTTTATTTTTCCTTCTGTATTAATAAGTGTTTGGATATTTTTATTTGAGTTGCTATTACACCTTTATATCATTTGATGCATGCTAACTATTATTTTGTATAGATCGGGTTGGAGAACTGGAGCACATGCTAGGTGCTAATGCTAATATCTCCTGACTGACAGAGTAAATAAACGGAGAAGCCTCCAAACCCAGACTTGATGTCTTGTGGTTTGTCTGATCGCCACACAAAACACACGAAGCAGAAATCCACCGGTCACACTAACAGTACAGATTCAGCAGAAGATACTGTTAGATTTCCACCCGGACCGGGTTGGGTCGGTAACAACTGAATGCTGCTGAGATCCAATCAGAGGGTTCCAGGTGAGGAAATGTTCAGCAGCTGCTTCACGCTGCGGCAGGAACTGCCTCAGGGTTCAAGAACCACTAAGCCGCTCCAGACCTGAACTGGACCCGAACCGGGTCGTAGCTCTGTTGGGTTTGGGTCATGGTTCTGCTCATGGAGCCACCGGTAGCAGTAGCGTACCTGCAGGCTTTGTTCCCCTCCACCGCCGTGCCTTACAGCTGTTGCTGACCCGGTTCTGCTCTATCAGGTGCGGTTCTGTTAAGTCAGTCTCTGTGGTTTTGCTGAAGGATGACCTTTGACCCGTCGGTCTGCCCAGCGATGCTTTATGGTTCTGCTTGCAGCAACAGCTCGTGTCTCGCCTCTCAACCTGCTTTCCTGTTGACTCTCAGATGAGAGACAAAAAAAACCTTAAAAAAATAAACGACTGAGAATTGAACCTGTGACGGTTTGGCTGAAGGCCGCGCCGCGCCGCGCCCTCAGCCTGTTTTATCTCTTAGACATGTGTCTTTGTCTGTGCAGAGCAGCAACAGAGTTGCACATCAGAAGCACCAGACTGCAGCCTGAGTTGCGTAACCGTTTTATCACCAGATCCCTGTCAGTGAGTCTCTGCCAGCGAAACCGCTGCCAGAACCTTTGTGTGCAGAGGGTGTGTCTGATATAACAGCAGCGAGGGGAAACCGGCCCAACGCACAGCAGGAATGCAAAACAAGCCACGTTGCTTCAGGACATGTTGCTCCAAGTAAACCTCTGGATTATCGTAGCGTTTGGTGGCTGGAGAGTTTTCTAGCAGCAGAAGTAACTGCTGGAACCCATGTTGGGTTCTGACTCGACGGACCCGTTCAGGTCCAGCATGCAGCAGTTAGAGACCTGCTGACAGACGTCTGGTCCAGGAATCTGCTGTTCCCTGCGGTGCTGTGTGGTGACAGCTTCCTGTTTCATCACGCCTTGATGAGACAGCAGCAGTTTGCATTTCTTCTAGTAGCAGAGATGTGGAGGAGAGGGTGCTGCTGCAGGGCATGGCCTAGTTCAAACCTTTCAACTTCAATGCTTCCAGGGAACAGCCGATCGGGGCGCGGTGCAGGAATGTTAACTAAAAACATTCCTGACTGGGACCCTCGGCTTCAGGAAGAGCAGAGCAATGAGCCGGACTGTGGGAAAACATCCTCCTCCAGGAAGAGACGCCTGCCAGGGAAAGAGATCACATTTTGTTCTTAGGATCTTCAAACACATTTTAAGATCTGACAAAGAGCTGTTTTCTAAAAATGAAATGATGTAAACGGATAGAACCTGACAGCAACCAGGAGGAACCAGGAGGAACCTGGTTCCCCCTGGTTCCTTCTGGTTCCTCCTGGTTCCTTCTGGTTCCTCCTGGTTCCTCCTGGTTCCTCCTGGTTCCTTCTGGTTCCTTCTGGTTCCTTCTGGTTCCTCCTGGTTCCTTCTGGTTCCTTCTGGTTCCTCCTGGTTCCTTCTGGTTCCTTCTGGTTCCTTCAGACTGATTTTGTTGCTCATCTCTCCATGTTGTTGCATAATCAGCATTCTTGGTCTCACTGAATAAACTGACTGGGTCTGTTGCAACATGCAGTTTAAAATGCGACAGGTCTTCCTCCATCCCCCCTCCTCGTCTTGCAGGGGGGGGGGGGAAAAAACCAACCCTGATTCTAGTGGGGATGGTGGGTGGTCTTGGGTCGGTGGGCTGCTGCCTCTGTCATGATCTCAGCTCCACCTTGACTGTGCTGATTGCTCATTACCCTCACCTGTTCTGTGCTGCGCCCTCTTTAAGCAGCTGCTCCTGTTGCTCCAGTCACAGCTTTCAAGCCTTGTCTCATGTTTCAAAGTTTTCTGGTTTTCTGATCCTGCCTGTTTTTGACCACAGATTTTGCCTTGTCCTTCGGCTGCTAGAGGATTTCTGACCTACTGCTGATGAACCCTGCCTGACTCTGACCTTGCTTCAAGTTTTTCTGATGTCTGGATCCTCATTGCCTGTGGCCCTCCTGTGAATGACCCTGGATTGTCCCCTGACAGCCTCTGGTTGGTGGAATTTGTCCCTGTCATCTGTTTGTCCCCTGAGCCCTCTAGTCCTCCCTTTGCCCATCCGCCTTACCCCTGGCTGGATCCCAGACCCCAGTGGACTTCCCCCTTCCTGACCCACCAGCGTCACCACTCCCTGCTTAGCCCCTTCTCACCTTTATTTTTGTAATAAAGACATTTGGTGAATCAACTCTGGTGTTGGCTGCGTTTTGGGTTCTGGCTGATTTCACTTTTCATTACACTCTGAGCCCAATGAGCCGCGGTTCTGCAGTCAGGGACTTGTGTTTGGGTGTATTAGTGGGCGATGCGCTCTGTCGGGTCAGTACTGACTGACTGCGAGCTCGGAGCAAAATCGTGACCGTAGGACCTTCTCACCTGTTCACCTGCAAACCTGTAAGTTACAAGAGGTAAAGCTTATCCTCCATCCGAACTAGAAAATCAGTAAAACATTAATTTTGACGTGTGACCTTTGCAGTGACTGAGCCCAGAAGCTTCACCTCATGTTCTGTTGTCAAACATCTTGCTGCAGGCGGATCCAACCCAGTTTCAGCTCCTCTGATCATTAAAGGAGGGACGTGTCGTTGTTCACTCGCTGACAGACACTGACAGTTTTATTGCCTGTAAGACCCCCCACCCCCAACAAGCAGGTCCCAACAATGCCTCATATTCCATCAGCCAATCAGAGAGCGGCTCACCTCATCAGACAGGAACGGTGCTAATGTCTTGTTAGCTGCGCCCCTTCAGCACGCCGCTCTGTATGATCAGCTTCTGAAAAACCTGAGCTCACCTGTTAAAACCAGACCAATAAAAGTCAAAAGGAAAGTTTGCTGAAGCTGCAACACGCCGTGACGGAGCTGCCACATAACTTAGTCATGTTACCAGAACAGATGTGTTGAAATTTGGACGAAACATTTTCATCAAACTTCACCTGAATCCAACTTGGTTGTTTCTGAATCCCCAGACTTCCAGTGACGTTTCTGGATCTCAGCAGGTGTTTGAAACATTTTGATGGAGATCTTCATCAAAACTCTAATCTGTAATCATGCCGAGGCGTTTTCCAACATGTGTTTTTCTCACTGATGCATGAGGAAAAGGTGTGGCTTTTCTGATGAAAAGCCACACCTGTTTTGACATGCCGATGGTTTTCTGACTCTGATATCAGATGATCAGATAAAAACAGGTGAACTCATCGCTGCAGCGGTTCAACCCACCTTTCTCTGTCAGTGTGAGAAAATCATCAGCCCTGAATGTTGGACGTTTATTGACATGAAAATGATTTTATTGGCGATTCTGGATTCCCAGTGAAAGTCGTGTCTCAGGCGGACGTCAGAGTTCAAGTCATTAGTTCTAACCTCAGAACAAAAGTGATGTTTACACAACCTGCAAGCTGCAGAGCAGGAAAATCCATCCCATAATATCAGAGCACACACGTGGAAAGAACAGGACTAACAGCAGACACTCACACCTCATAGTTGACTAAAGATGGACATTAGAAAGTCATCTAGAAGGAAAAACGTCCAACAAGATCAGATCATGTTTCATGAAGTTAAGTATGACGTCAAACAAACCAACAAAGTATCAAAATAAACAAAAAGATGAAAAAACTCAGTTACTCCATGAAAAACATTTTTTTAATCTCTGCATTTTTAAATATGAATAAGAAATCAACAATGAAAGTTTGATCAAAGTTTCCTGATGTTTTTGCAGCAACATGGAAGAAGCAGCATGAACTCTGATACGTCTGGACTCTTGGCAGCGCTGCCACCGTTCTGTCTGCAGAGCATCTCACCGCGTCGCAGCACTCCCATGCTGCGCTAGCATGCAGCCTTAGCATGCAGCATTAGCATGCTACGCTAGCATGCTGCCTTACAATGCAGCATTAGCATGCTATGCTAGCATGCAGCATTAGGATGCAGCATTAGCATGCAGCATTAACATGCAGTGCTAGCATGCTGCGCTAACATGCAGTGTTAACATGCAGTATTAGCATGAGGTGCTAGCATGCTGCGCTAACATGCTCCAGGCGTGTCTTTTCAGCTCCTCTCTAAACATTCAGCTTGTTTGATTTGGCATCGATGTTTAAATAAAGAATGAGGAGAATACAGGAAGAGTTTCGCCTTCCACCATGTTTTCTCTCTGTTGTTGTTTTAGCCTCTGAACATGTGAACAGATGCATAGTTTGGGTCAGAAAAACATCTGGAAACATGAAACATAGAAAAGAAATTAGCAGATCAGAAAATCCAATCTGTAATGATTAATGCAGGGGGTTCAAAGTGTAGCCTGGGGGCCATTTGTGGCCCCTGAATGATGTAAACTGGTTGATGCCTTTGTGGGTCAATTGGGAAAGAAGTGATGATTCACAAATTCAAATTTTTTAACCAAAATATCAGAAACAACAAAAATTATTCATCTTTTAAATAACCAAACTTTCTGCTTTCCCTTTCATTTCATGTAAACACTTACACTGTAAAACAGAGTCCAAAATAAATGAATAAAGTTTCACTTTCTGTCAATATGAAAGTTTTGGATGATTTATTTGTTTCTTTCCTACCAAATATGAGACTAAAATGTTTCATGTTTAGTTTGTTGAGCTGAAATTTTTTGTGAAAAACTTTTTAGTTTTTAAGACGTTTAGAAACTAAAACCTTTTTAGTTTTCAAACTCAAAACTAAAAATGTTTTAATTTTGTTCATTAATGGGATGTTTTTGACACAAAGAAAAGATGGTAACCATGGCAACACTTTTGTCAGGTTTCCCTCGTTATTAACAGCAAACAGAAACAATGAGGGACCCAAACAGGAAATGCTCGGCCTGGTTTCCTGTCAGACAGGAAGCAGCGTGTTTCCATACAGTGTATGTAAACTTTTCATCTGCGCTGAAACTAGAAGTTTACATACACTGAGTGGATCAGGAACCAGGTCAGAACCTGCAGGGAATCCGGTTCCTCCAGACACTCACATAAGATCAGCGTCTGGATCAGTTTCTGCAGAGACGCCCCCCGATACCCCCCTCCCCCCCGATACCCCCCTCCCCCCCGATACCCCTCCGCCCATAACAACCCCCCCCAAGCCTGGGAGGAACCATCAGGATGATGAGCAGTGACTCCTCTTCCTCTCCTGCTCCTGCAGATCCAGATGTTGTTTCTGCTGACAGGTTTGGCCTAATGAAGCCCCGCCCCTGAAGGAGGAAGCCCCGCCCCCTCTGTCTGAGGAGTCGTCAGGAATTCGTGGCATCCTGATGCTGTCTGCTAACGGGGCGGCTCCCAGAGAAGCAGATAAAGGAGCGGCGGTGAGTCGCTCAGCCTCGCCAGGAGAACGACGCTCTGCCGACAGAAGACTCACCTGCTCAGGTAAGACGTCTGTTTCTGTTCCTCCCTGACCTTTGAACTCTGTGTGGAGGGAAGCGCTGCAGTAAAGCCAGGATCGGAGGCGCCTCGCCCTGAGATACAAACATTCCTCCAGGATGACCTTTGACCTCACTGTTTGTTTAAGGCAGGGGTGTCCAAAGTGCGGTCTGGGAGCCATTTGATTTTGTTCATGAGAATTGATTCAAGTCTGTTCTAATCTTTTCTAACTGATACAGAGAAAATTCGCACAATAAGGCAAATTTTCAGAATCCTTTTAAAAGTTTTGGATCTACAATATTTTCCACATCATTTCCCATCAACGAATCTGGAAAAATCTTGAAGTATTGTGAGCTTGTTTTATTGTTGAGAGATGAGAAACATTTTCTTTGGCGCTCCAGTTTGTTTGAGTCGATGATTTTGATCCCATGAGACAAGAAGTTTGGAAAACTGCTGTGGTTTAACCCAGAAAAACAAACCTGCTGCTCAGGTGGGTCCAGGTCTGCAGGCTCTGAGCCGTCGGGTCAGAATGATTAAAATCTTTAGAAATCCATGGTGGCCACCAACCTGCTGCTGCTACCAGAACCAGAACCAGAGTTGTGGGTTCGATTCTGGCCGCTTGGCGCTCAGGAAGTTCGGTCCCTCAGAACCAGAACCAGCAGCTGATCCTGGTGAGGAATTAAACTCGGTGCGTTTTAACTTCAGCTTCATGTTTTCTGTCACGTTTCCATGGAGACATCTTGGTCACTGAGGCTTGGACTTTGACTAGACTGACTCCTCTCCATTTTAGCCGTTTGTAGATCTGCTGCTGGTTCTGGACGGTGATGGACCTGGAGATGACCTTTGACCCTGTCTGACAGACATTGCTGCCGTCTGTCTAGTGGGCATTGTGATGATGATGATGGTCTGGAGAGGAAGAGTCAGGATGTTTGCTTTAAGATACGAAGAGCAAACTGAAAGCAGCTGCAGGACGAGGAGCAGCTGGGTAAACGCCAAGACGGTGACCTCATGGTGACCTTACGGTGACCTCATGGTGACCTTACGGTGACCTCATGGTGACGTCATGGTGACCTAATGGTGACCTCATGGTGACCTTATGGTGACCTCATGTTGACCTTACGGTGACCTCATGGTGACCTCACGGTTACCTCATGGTGACCTCTCAGTGACCTCATGGTGACCTCATGGTGACCTCATGGTGACCTCATGGTGACCTCTCAGTGACCTCATGGTGACCTCATGGTGACCTCATGGTGACGTCATGGTAACCTAATGGTGACCTCTCGGTGACCTCATGGTGACCTCACGGTTACCTCATGGTGACCTCTCAGTGACCTCATGGTGACCTCATGGTGACCTCATGGTGATGTCATGGTGACCTCTCAGTGACCTCATGGTGACCTCATGGTGACCTCTCCTGACATCCCGTCATCCAAACCTGCAGATGGTTTTAAACGGAGCAGAAACTGAAAAATGTTCTCCTGTTTTTGTTTTTTGTCAAATTATAATGTTGAAGTTTTATTTTTGAGGCTCATGTCAGGTTCAGCCTGTTGAGGCATCTCAGTGGGATTTAACCCAGACTTTGACTAGGCCTCTCCTGAACTTTCATTTTGTTGTCTCTGAGGCTTTTTCTGTTTCTGGCTGTTGAATCATGACCTCTGACCTTAGTGAGGACGGTTGTTCTGGTGCATCGCTGATTACTCCTGAGTGTGTTGAGGTCAGAGGTCAGAACATGAAGCCTGCTTCATGCTGTCAGAAGGTTCTTGGTTCTGCAGTCAGGCAGAGATCAGAACCGGATCTGGAAACGGTGCATTGTGGGAGTTTTCAGTAAACATGTTTGTCTCCTGCTCAGGTTGTTCTGCCGCCATCTTTCCCATCAGAGAGAGGACGGTCCGTCAGTCTGCAGCGCCGCTTCCTGTCCGTCGCCATCCAGCTGCATTCAGAGGTACTGTGTCCAGAAGCCCAGCTGTGTGTGGGAAGGGGGGCAGAGGGGTAATTAACCCCAAATCAACGTTTTTCCAGATAAACTGTCTAAACATTATTCTGGGTTCTTTGTTGCTGTGTGAATTTTGACGATTTTGTGTAAATTTGTGAAGTTCTGCAATATTTTACCTAAAACTCTCAGTGCTGCCATCTTTGGGTGGAATGGTGGTACTGAATGTCACTCAGGCACGCCCCCTGGTGGTGAGTCAGCAGGACTCACCACCAGGGGGCGTGGAGGAACAACAGGACGGACAGGAACAGGAAGTGGGCGGGGCTAAGTGTACAAAGCAGGCAGGCAGCTGCTCCGGTCAAATAGTTCCTCCTTCATTTGGCTCAGACATGAGAAAAGAAAACCTCAGGTGAAGCTACGATTATGGCAGGATCACTGAGGAGCGAGCAGACCTCTGCTCCGATCAGTAAGATCAGTTTTTCTTTCCTGACAAACTTCAGGCTGCAGTCGCTTCACTGGCCCGGCTGTCGACTCCCTGCAGCTCCTCGCTTCTCTCCTTCAGTCCAACATCCCAGTACTTTCATAATTGGGACTAAAAATAACTTTTAATGGTGAAGGACGAATAACCCACCTGTTTACTTTCCTGCATAGAAGATCTCTGCAGCAAAGTTATTCACTCTGTCCTTTTTCTGTGTCACCAATAAGCAGACACACATGCCTTCTATATATTCCCATTAAAATCTCGTATATTTTCTGTGCAGTAATAATCCATCACATTGTGGGATCTACTGTACATCCCATCATCCATGTGTGGGAGTCACTTCCTGTCTTTAAGAAAGGAACAGCAGGGGGCGCTGTGGTGGCACAGGGGCAAACACGGCCCACATAAGGAGGCTTTAGTCCTGGTGGCGGTGGCCGCAGGTTCGATTCCCAGCCTGGCGACACTCACCGCATGTCTTCCCTCTCTCATTGCCCCTCATTACCTTTAAAAAAAGAAAGTAGCAACAGCTTCTTTATCGACACAAAGGGTTTTTAAAAACACGAGAACAGTGGATTATAATTCCTTTACGTTTTATGCCAGTTAAATGAAATACATTTGCCCTAACTGCCCATGAGGGGCCAAGCAGAGTTTATTGACCTTTTCTGGAAACTGCTAGCACCTGCAGCATTTTAAAGGGAACCACTATTAGCTATAAAAATAGGCCTTATTTGGAAAATATTTATTTTAGATTAAAAAACAATACAGTAAGAATACTGTGCGCTGTCTAGTTTTTATAAATTTTAATAAAATATTGTCACAGGAACGTCGCCATGTTGTTCATGCTGCAATGCATTCTGGGTAAATGACGTGTAAAGGTCCAACTGCCTGGCTCCTCCAGCCAAACAGTGATGAGTACCGTTATTAGCCTTTTTAATTTGAACCGGATCAGAAGGTAGAAATAACAAGAGGTGATGAAGAGGAGGAGCAAACAGAGGAAGAGGAAGAGTTGGCCATAGGAGCTGCTGCTGCCTTCAGGTTCATCATGAAACAATGAATGAGACTCGCGTCTGGTCACTGTGCGACCCGGTAAGTGGTTCTGTAGCTGTGAGTCCGGTTGTTGGCGAACCAACACTTTGTGGTTTCACATTCAGTACCGGTGATCTCGCTCCGTTAGTCACCCGGCTGCCTGACTGTGACATCTTTTTTTTAAATATATATATTAAGTTTTCAAAATACAACATACATAAATCATACACAAGCATATGAAGCATCTATATAACAGATTACTGTATAAGGAAAAATATACTTTTACCAATATGACATACAACAACTAAATATAAAATAAAATTAAAAGTGGCATTTTAATTTTATCTAAATAAGTGGTTTCACTGCCTGTCCAAAGGCCCGGCTGGCAGCGAGCCTCCAAATGAAGCACCTCAGTAAATTCAGCTAACCACATTTTAAACTGAGGAACTTTGTCACGTTTCCACAATTTTAATATTACTTTCTTGTAGGGCTGTTGTAAATAAATATTTTAGTAGTCGAGTAATCTATCGGTTATTCTTACGATTAATCGAGTAATCGGATAAAAAAGATTATAAAATAAAACATTGGTAAATCTGGCATAACACCGGTGTTACTATCAGATATCAATATATCTGATATCAATCTATTGTAAAATGGTCATCAGTGTCATCAGTTTTTTGGGGGGGGAACAAAGCCCGTTTGGTCCGGGTGAACAATAGAAGAAAAATGTCTTTGTAGCCTATTTGCCAGTACTTTAGCGAATATTTTGATGTCAGAATTCAATGATGAAGTAGGACGATGTGATGAAACCTCTGTTATATTAGCTTCATACATGGTATGATTCTCTTCCTGAATCAAGAGAGTGAGCGAATGGAGAAGAGGACCAATTTTCCTGGCATATCTTTTATAGAGCTCAGTTCCAAAACCATCTGGTCCTGGGGCTTTGGCACTGGGAAATGATTTGATTACATGTAGGATCTCTTCCACTGTGAGCTCTGCGTTGAGAGCCTCTTGTGTAGCATCACTCATCTTTGGGAGATTTAGATCTTTGAGCCAGTTTAAGATATTTCCTTTGCTTTGGACATGTATAGTTGTTCATAACATTCTTTAAAGGAGTAATTTATGCTTCTTGACCGTGACATCTCAGTGCGTCTTCCTGAGCGTGGCGCTAAGACTGCGGGTTAAACAGTTAAATCTACTTGAAATGTTCGCCAAGAGTAGAATTGAAGCAAACATTGTTGCTTCACCTTCTCAGACGCCACCTGAACCTGAAAATCTCCTCCCTCCTACCGTGGATCACACAGGCAGGCTTTGCTTTTATGTCTTCAGTATTTAGAATAATTTATAAAAAAAAAAAATTAAAAAAGGTCCGCTGTTTCAGTGGGCCATGCACATTGTAACACTGTATTTGTGTGGCTCAGGCTTGTGCTGGTTTTGTGTGACACATGATGCGTGTTGGAGATGCGGCTGTGGGTCAGGTGATGGTTTTGTGCGTAACCTCTGATAATATCCTGCTGGCGCCCCCTGTTGGGACGTTCTTTATTGTCATTAGAATGAAGAGTAAATATCCACCGAAATAAATGAATAAAGTATTGTAGTCAAGTTTCTCGGTCCTTTAAGAGCATCCAAATGTCAGGTTGAATTCAGAAGCACTGAGTCTATCTTTACTTTGGTTGATTAAAGTTAAAGTTGTTCAAACCTCAGAGAAATTAGAAGATTTTTAGAAAGGAGTGTCTGTGTCTAGAAGGCATTAATCAGACATTTTCCTTTCTGTAATGGGTGTTAGCTTCTTTATGTAGCTAGCTCATAGTTTCTGAAAGCTTGTGATTTAGACATGAGTCTTAGTTTTGTTAATGGCAGAGGCGCAAAAAGTGGGTATGCAACGCATAGGGGCGCAGCACCAGAGGGGGCGCCAAAACCCCGTCTGGAGGGGGCGACGCACCGATTATGTTTTCCCATCCACTTCAGCGCTCCTCACGCTCATTCACCTCTCGCACATAACGAGGTAAATGTAGCGATTTTTACACTTCACGTATCGTCGCCTCGGGGGCGATTTATGTTTTCGCATCCACCTGAATAATGTGTAGTTGCTCCACTGGTTAATGGTGTTCATAATACAGTGGCAATTGTTTGTTTTCTTTATTTCTGTGCTTCCTGTCACCATATGGACTTACTGGCTTTTCCAGGTTCCACCCATGTTTTGTTAAAAAAAAAAAACAGAGCATGAGCAAATAGTTCATTGAATCTGCAATGTGACCTGTTTAGTATCACACCCAGAAGAAACAGTGATGATGCACACTAGAAACCATACGATGGTACCAGAAACCATCATGGTTTCATCACGGGTTTTTATTTCAAGACCATGACTATGGAAATATGACTAAAATTCCAGAATATTGTCCAATTAATTACTTGACATACTTGTTTTCATTGGATGCAAAACGTACTGATTAAAATCCGGACTCGACGCTAATCGCGTGTTTTTCTTACGGCTGTCTGCCATCCGCGCCCTTTCCTTCGCATGCAGCTCCTCTGTCCAATCGGCAGTAATTCCGCTACATAAATCATAACGACTTTTTCTGTAAAACATCCAAAAGAAAGCATAGCGACAAGTAAATCTGCAGCGATTCGCTTTCCAGACGGAAGCGCGAAGAAAGGTAAGCTAGGTGTGATGCTAGCAAAGCTAGCTCTACAGTGATAGTGTTGAATTTACGATGAGAAAACAAAATGTCCAAGAACGATGTCTAGGGTTAAAATACGGAATCGTCCCGTATTGAACCGATACGGGACGATTTGTTCCGTATTTCTATAAATGTCCGATAGACTCGCCTATCACACACATGTCCACTGTCACAAAGGCTCGGGTGGACATCAATGTTTGTTATTCAGATTGGTCCGGGTGTTGCTTGGTTTGGCCTGGGAGGAGCAGGAGCGCCACCCAGTGGTGACTTCTCCATGGCACTTTCAGCAGCTGCAGAAACCCGTATCTCAGTGGAGGCGTGCAGCTGGGGTGGATGTGCGTTCCTGACTTGTGTTTTGTTAAATGTGTTAAGGTAGTTTTATTTAGTGGTTCCAGCTGTGCTGTGTGATCACGTTGGGGTCGTCGGGCCGGATGCTGCACATTGTTAGCTTTTCACCTGTGAGTACCTGTTACGTAGTTATTCAAGTATTTTGGTTTATTGCTGTTTCGTGTGCTCTTGTTAGTATCCGTACATGTTTGATGTGCCTGTTTATTGTGACCTTTAAGTTACTTCACGTCGGTGAACCTCTAGCTAACGGTCATAGCATTTGATGAACGTGTGGTCAGTTTGTGGCCAGCAGGTGTCACTGCTGCCACTTGTATTAGATAAATGTGTAAGGTGAATTAATGTGGGCTTATTTCTGTTATGACCACATCTCCAACTCCAAGCCTACCTTCTGCTGCACATCTGTACCACTGCTGTAACAACTCAGTAAAGACAGACTGCGAAGAAATCCCATCTCCTGTTTGTCGTGATCGACACAGTGGCGAGTGTGAATATCCCACCAGCCTCAAGTTCAAACGTAGATCCTCATCTACATCAACACTAAGTGTAACAACAATGACCAAATTAAAACAGGAAATATTAAGGTCAGCTAAATTGTTGTGGCGGGACGTAAAAAGGACCCCAGAACGCTACGGACCGATGCTGTTGCCTAGAGACGGACACTACGCAGCCGCAGTGAGCTGCTATCAACCCGTCTTTTTAAAACGTCCTCAGCCCGATACGCCACCGTCCTTAGAACCAAAACCTCGTAAAGATACAGACGTGAGAGGGAAGACGCAAATCCCAGAGTAAATAATGTTAGTGAGGATGAATACAGGCAATCAAGATCAAAAAAAGTGTCCATCGTGGCGCGGTGCTGCTGTATGATAGACAGAATGGATCAGGAGAGGAACTGCAGACCCATCAGAACCTACAGAACCAGAAATCAGCATCTCTTCATCCCTCAGTCATCTCCGGAGGCTGATATGGGAGAACATTTTATTATTCAGCTTCTTATTGTGCTTTTAGTCGACTGTTAGGAGTTGATTATTTGCTTATTTAATGTATCATAATACAAATGGTGATTTAGAGAACAAATCATACCGAGAGATTAACAGTGAATACATAAATATTTCCTACTTTTAAAAGGTTTGTTAGAGCTTTCTGTTTGTTTTATTAAGAAATGTTGACATCTTTTATGAATTCAGTGTTCAGTGGTCATTTACTGTATAATTAATGTCAGACACAGACCTGCAGCCCAGGGGCGGATCTAGATGGGGGCCAACGGGGTACAGAAGAAATTATGCTAAATAAATGTCTTTTGTTAATGCTCAGTGGTGGATTTTTTAACCTTCACAATTTTACTTTAACATTGAATTAAAAATTATAGTGCTGCACCTTTAGCTGCTGTGTAGAATCAGACTTTCCATCTGCCAGGGATCTGCAGCCTGGATCTCTGGAGACACAAGTGGCTTTTTGGCTCACTTCATATATCAAATGATGAAATATTGCTCTGTTTTTTTGTTTCATTTTTTTAAGTGTCCCCATGAAAAAGCACCGACTACCCCTAGTGGTAAATTTGTCCTAGAACCAGCCTCCAAATCTATCTCCTTATATGTATAAATATTTTATTAATATTCTTTACAATACTAGAATTTTCACATAACTTGTACTTTTGGCTGTCTGAGGACACATTTTGAATATTAAATCAGGTGTTATGATCAGTCGCTCAGTACTTGAGCCGTTTACATTTTACACTTGCTTAATTAAACATGTTTAAGATATGCTCTGACTGGAGAACAGTTTTGGAGTACTCTATGTATGAACGGTTGCTCTCTGGATCACTTTTTAAAAACAAAAACATTGCCATGAAATATTATCCATCACTGCAGCGGACGTCCCACCCCATGAGAGTCGGGCGACACGCCGTGGGGGGCGTCCCTTATTTGGATTTCTGAAAGGTTGAGCCCTAGATGTGACCAAAGACGGCCTTATAGTGATGTGACATTCATGAACGATCTGATTCTTTTGAACGGAGCCTCTTTACGATGAACGGTATGACTCGAGCCTCAGTGAGAGTCGTTCTTTGTTTTTGTTATGCTCTAAGCACATTGCAGTAGCTATTATAATCCCATGTATTTCAAAATTATGTTTATTGAAATAAAGTACAGGACCATAAGCGCTCGGAGGGCATGCTTGTTGCTCTCTGTGGCTGACGGTTAGCATGCTAGGTGGCTGCTACTCTGATGCACACAGCGGACTGTGAAGCAATCACGGGGGGGGCTAGGGGGGCTTGAGCACCTGCCCCTTTTGCTCCTTGCCCCCAAGGGCCCTTTTGGTCAATTTATTTAT
>NW_015115165.1:42988-62011 GCF_001443285.1 Poecilia latipinna | reverse complement strand
GAAGTGGAATCAGATGGGAATTTAACTTTGAGCCATGTTGATATTTGTGTATCTTTTGAGGGAGGGGGGGGGCTAGGGGGGCTTGAGCACCTGCCCCTTTTGCTCCTTGCCCCCAAGGGCCCTTTTGGTCAATTTATTTATTTATTGCTGTATTATTTCCTAAGCCCTCTTCTGACATAATAACATGTACTAAAATTATTGTTTTGTTTTTTTCTACAACATAATAAGCCTTCCGGTCACCTTGTTACCTTTGACCTTTTGCCCGTGACCCAGTTGCCTCTCCACAGTGAGATAAGGCGGCTAACTGGAGCTGAACATAGCGAACGATCAGATTACAGATCAGTTTTTGGTGAATTATATATATTAAAAAAAACATTTTTGGTGAATAAAGTGGAGCAGACCTGCTGCTTGTCAGATGACGGAAAATGTTGAAGTCTCGTTTCTGCTTCAGCGGTTTAAGCAGAGAGGTAATGAAATACAACAGACACTGACAGGCCTCTGCGTCTGCCTTTCTCTGAAGAACTACTGAGCGGGAGGAGACAGATGAGGAAAAACTGTTCTTATCTATCGATTCAGTATTTTTATCATACAGACATTAGGTTGTTGTTGATGTGCTATTAGCTAGCTGCTAGCTAACGACTTTGCTAGTAAAGCAGGATAACTGAAAAGCTTCTTCCCTGTATCGTTAATGATATCAGTCATTCTTCAGTATCGATTATGCAATAGGGGAACATCGCCCGTCCAAAACCGATCATCTCCATAATGGATATATGTCTAATTTGCTTTGCTGCATAAAGTACATCGCATTTATTCTGGCGTTAGGTAAATGTAGCTTGAAGGAGAATAGCACTTAAATAAAAGTCCAACAAGGATATTCATTTAGAATTAAAAATAACTCGCGCTGAATTACCATGATAGATATAATGTATGTCATTAATGAAGGGGAAAAAAACTCAACCCAGACTTTAAGTTTAGGGTCTGGTTCGCAGAGTATGAAGTTAATTTATTTCCCCAATTATTCAATAAAAAATAAAAACCTCAGTTAAGTAAAATAAAATTGTAATCAAAACTTTTGGAATTATAATGATTTCTTTTTTAAAAACAAATTGTTTTGTTTAAAAAACTTTTTTTAAATTAAATAACTCATTTTTGTCTTGTGAACTTAAAAAGTTATTTGCCAAACATAAACTTTTATTTGCACACATCACAAATCTTTTGTTGCGATTTTGGGTCCTGCCCATGAGGTCATATGAGAATCACAAGCAAAACTTTGAGTCAAACAAAAATTTAGAATATCAAGAAAAGATTTCTGACATGCACAAATAAGTTTGTTTTGCAAAAAAAAATTAACTTCATGAGACAAATGTGTGATTTAAATGTTTAAAAAAGTTTTAAGGAAAACTCAATAGGCTTTTCCCATAGTGACATGCATTAACAATTCAATTTTTGCTTTTGTTTTTTCTGCAGTTCCACATTAAAGTTTGATGCAGCTCTGCTTTCCTGAATGGACCATCTTCATCTCCACTGCAGCAAACAGGCAGCTCTGTTTTATAGATTACAGTCACTAAAAGGTAGCATTGTGTCCTTGTTTATATTTTTAATAGTGTAATTCTGTAAAGACTAAATATGTCTGGTGGTCCAGCTCTGATTTACATATCCTGCTAAATTGCAGGTTTGAATATTGCAAAACTTTCCTATAACAAAATAGACCTGCAGAAAGAAATTACTAATAAAATATCTTACATATGCATAGCTGTATGCTCTGTATAGAGATTTTCCTTAGCTTTGATTGTATATCTCACAGTTTTGTAATTTATCATTGTTTATTAAACTCTGAAATCTGTTTGTTAATATTCTGTCCTAGAAGGTGGTTAGATGGGCCCCTTTTTCTTTGAGCTCCTGCCCCGTTAGTGGCCTCTGCACGGCCCTGTTGCGCTTCCTTCTTGGTTCTTGCGTGTTGCTCCGGGGTTATTGTTCTTCATAATTGTTATTTTTGATGGTCCAGAAAGCAACTCATGCCCACTTTCTTCGTCTGCTATTTGTTGCATTTTCTATGATTATTTTTTTTACATTGTACAAATAGCATTATTTTTTTTTTATCAATGCAACACTTGTAAAAATACTATATTTAGTTTTTTTACATTTCTATTTGCAATTTTCTATAAATAATATCTATTTTATATTTAACAAAGATACATATTTAATCAAGTATACTTTTATCTGCAAGAATATACAGTTGTCTTTTAACTTACAGATAGTTAAACTTATTTAGTGAACTTGTAAAAATTAATTAAACTATATTTGGGATGAAATGGTTGTTCTTACAAAGATGAATATTTTCAAAACTGGATCATCTGAACGGTTCCTTGAAGTGATTGGATCCCGAAGAGCCATAAGTCCCACCACTTCTACAGTATGTTTCGGCTTTTGGAGCAGAGACTGATGGGAGCTGGGTAGTTTGGTATTTAAATCTGTCTCCATGGTAACAGCTTTCCTCTGTATTTCTATTGGCTGCATGACTTGGTTTGTGCAGCATTCAAACTGAGCAGATTGTGGCAGACAGGTGGAAGCAAAGCAGAACAAAGAGTTTGAATTGATAACGATGTTGATTAAATTTAACATCTAGTTATTTTTATGGGAACGTGGATCTTTCAGAGCCATTGGAGCAATTTTGATCATGTTTCACATTTTATTGCATCATGTAGCGTTGGGCTCTGGTTCTGGTCTCGGCTGCAGCACTGGTACTCCCAGAAACAGAGGGCTTTAAAATACTCATGATAAAAAGAAACATCATGAAACTACAACCATCTCACTGATAGTGTGAGAAAAATAAAACTATCGTCTTTCTTTTTCAGGAGTAAACCTTAAAAGTTCAGCGGCTCTGACCATTAAATCCTGCATCCGCCTTCCTGAACTGGAACAACTGGAGCAGTTGAGGATCTACTTCTACGACTCTTAACGAAACCGAAAGGTTAGAAACGAACCAGGAGACCAAATTTAAGCACCTAGAAGGAATGGTTCAGTATGGATGTAAGGTGGACCAGGAGAATGAAATTATCAAATTACCTTCTGCATTAATGCTCTCCAAATGCACTGTTTAAATACCTGATCTCATGTAAACCCAAAGTGAGAGCCAAATTAAACTCCTTCAGCTGGGTGGAGGACCCCATTCTGAGCATAGTAGAAATCCTCTGTTTCTGCTCACCTTCATTTAGTATTTTTGACCGCTGGAGGCATTTCTTAATGTCTTGAACTCAGCTTCTGCCAGCAACTTGCAAATGAAATCATTCACATTTCCATCTCTGATTTGATTGTGGATGAAATGATGTTCAACTCAGGTCATTTCTTCTGGGTGCTGCATTCCCTAAAATAAAAGTTAGCTATAGAATAAGCCAATTTCAATGACTCTTTATGTTTTACCACTTCTTTTCAGGTCATTATGGTGTCCATCAGTCAGAACACTGCCATGAAGAAACATGGATATGAAGTCCATGAACCTGTGGCAGGCATATTTCTGGAGAAGACAGGGGAGAAATTCACCATTTATCAGGCCATGAAAAAACATCTGCTTAAACCGGGAACTGCATTAGCTCTGCTTGAAGCACAAGCAGCCACTGTGGGCGTCATAGATCCGATAGGAAACCGTATACTTCCTGTTGCCGATGCTGTTAAAGAAGGAGTAGTTGGTCCAGAAATGAGGGAGAAACTTCTCACTGCAGAGAAAGCCATCAGTGGGTACATAGACCCCTACACCAATCAAATTATATCTGTGTACCAGGCTATGCAAAAAGATTTAGTCCCCAGAGATTATGGCTTGAGGTTACTGGAAGCACAGATAGCCAGCAAAGGCATCTTTGACCCTGTGGAGAAGACCAGCATCTCAACTGATGCCGCGATCCAAAAGGGCCTTTATGAAAAGGCTTTGCTTAGTGACCACATGTCTGAGCTGAAGGTATTTTACAATCCAAGCACACAAGAATATCTTAACTACCAAAACCTTCTGGAAACATGCACTGTGGAGCCAGAAACTGGCTTGTTGCTCCTTCCTGTCTGCATTGCATTCAAAGGTCTGCGCAAAGGCATTTCCTCCAGTGAACTATTGGAGTCAAAGATCATTGACAAAGAAACATATGAAGACTTGCAAAAGGGGAAGACCACAACCCAGGATGTGATGTTGATGGAAACCGTGAAAGAATACCTGGAAGGCAAAGGCAGCATAGCAGGCATTGCTGATCTCTCAACCAATCAGAGAATAAGCATTTATCAAGCCATGAAGCAAGGGATAGTGATGCCAGGCACAGCACTTGTTCTGCTGGAAGCACAAGCAGCAACTGGGTTCATGATTGATCCTGTAGGAAACAAAAAATACACAGTGGATGAAGCTATTAAGCACAAACTTGTTGGCCCCGAATGTCATTTGAAGCTGCTTTCAGCTGAGCGAGCAGTGACTGGATACAAAGATCCTTATTCAGGAGAGACCATATCCCTATTTCAAGCTATGTCCAAGGATCTCATCGTTAAGGAACATGGGATCCGGCTACTGGAGGCACAAATTGCCACTGGTGGAATAATTGATCCAATCAACAGCCACAGACTTCCCACTCAAGTGGCCTTTAAGAGAGGCTATTTTGATGAAGAAATGAATAAGATACTGGAAGATGAAGGAGATGACACGAAAGGATTTTTTGACCCAAATACAGAAGACAACCTTACATACCTTCAGCTGATTGAAAGGTGTGTCACTGATCCTGGCACTGGATTGTGCCTTCTTCCTCTACATGACAAATCAGGCAAATTTAATTCTAGCTTTATTGACTACAAAACAAAAACTGTCTTCAAAACTGAAAAAATCAAAGTGACATTTGGGAAGTACATGGGAATGACAGTCTCTTTGTGGGAACTACTGATGTCAGAGTACTTCAATGAACACCAGAGGCAAGACATATTTCAGAAATACAAGGAAGGTAAGTTAAATATCACTACAATCATTAAGATGATTTTGGAGACCATAGAAACATCAGTAAAAACAACAAAAACCGTCTTTGAGGGCATACGGGAAACTGTCACAGCCAAGCAGCTTGTTGAAGCAGAAATCATCAGTGAGAAAGTGATGAAGGAGTTGGAAGATGGAAAAAAGTCAATAAAGGACGTAATAGAGGATGAAAATGTAAATGTTTACTTACAGGGAAAAGACAGCATCGCAGGTATTCTGCTTCCAGATTCCCAAGTTATAACAATCTACCAAGCCAGACAAAAAGGAAAGCTGATGCCAGGAACTGCTCTGATTCTGCTGGAGGCACAAGCAGCTACTGGGTTCATTATTGACCCCATTGGAAACAGGAAGTTTTCAGTGGATGATGCTGTCAAAGCTAAAATTGTGGGACCTGATGTCTGTCAGAAGCTGCGTTCAGCAGAGAGAGCAGTCACTGGGTATAAAGATCCACATGATGGAAAAATAATTTCTCTGTTCCAAGCTATGCAAAAAGACCTGATCCTGAAAGACCATGGGATTCGACTTCTGGAGGCACAGATTGCCACTGGTGGTATCATTGATCCGGTGAACAGCCACCGCATACCTGTACATGTAGCCTATAAGAGGGGATACTTCAATGAGGAGATGAATCAGATTTTGAGTGATCCAAGTGACGACACCAAAGGTTTCTTTGACCCCAATACCCATGAGAACCTGACATACTTGCAGCTCCTGGCTAGATGTGTCAAAGATCCCAGTACTGGCCTGTGCCTCTTACCTCTGAAAAGCAAGAGCACCAGAATAAATATTGATGACAACATGAGGGAAATTTTCCATAGGACAATAATTACTGTCAAGTATGGCAGATTCAAGGGCAACACAACTCTGTGGGAAGCAATCAATTCAGAATATCTGTCTGAAGACAAACGACAGGACCTTTTCAAACTTTTCAGGTCCCGGAAAATCACTGTTGAGCAACTGACAGTAATCATTATAGATATCATTGAGAGCAAAGAGATAAAACAGCAAGCAGAGCTGAACTTTGAAGGTCTCAGGGGAGAGGTGTCTGTTGTGGATCTCTTGGATCTTGAAATTGTAGATGAAAAAACATACAAAAGTATAATTGATGGAAAGCTTTCAAGTACCGATGTAATGAAGATGGACAGTGTAAGAGCCTGTCTCCAAGGGACAAGCTGTGTAGCAGGATTGATACTACAACCCTCCAATCAGAAACTAAGCATCAATGAGGCACAGAAAATGGGCATCCTCACTCCAGGCACTGCCCTTTGTCTCCTTGAAGCTCAGGCGGCCACAGGATTCATTGTAGATCCTCTAAAAAACCAAAAACATACAGTGGAAGAAGCACTAAAAGAAAAAGTCATTGGTCCACAAATGTACGAAAAGCTGTTGTCTGCAGAGAAAGCTGTCACCGGTTACAAAGACCCATACACAGGTCAAAAGATCTCTCTATTCCAAGCCTTGAAAAAGGATCTTATTGTCAAACAGCATGGTATTCGTTTACTTGAGGCCCAAATTGCTACTGGTGGTATCATCGATCCATTGAAATGCCTTCATTTACCTCTAGAGGTTGCATACAGGAAAGGTTATTTTGATGCAGAACTCAATCAAATCTTAACAGACCCCACTGATGACACAAAGGGCTTCTTCGACCCAAAGACTCAAGAAAATCTGACATATATGCAAATGTTGAGCAGATGTGTGAAAGATAAAGACACTGGACTCCTTCTCCTGCCACTGAATGACACACCAAAGACAAGAGCAAAAACAGACAAGATATACACAGAAGCAGAAATAAGGCAAGAGTTTGAAAAGACATTTGTAAGTGTAAGTGTGGGACGATATTTGGGAAAATCTGTTTCTCTCTGGGACTTGATTCACTCTTGTTACTTCACTGAAGATCAGCAACTAGAATTTATTGAAAAAGTCAAAACAAAGCAGATGAACACCCAAACAATAATCACATTAGTGATTTCCACAATTGAAAAACTGGAAAGGGAAGCCCCCAAAGTGACAATGGGGCTGAGAAAGGAAGTCTCTTCACAACAACTCCTGGATTCTGATATTATTGACTCGGCCACATTCATACAGGTTAAGGAAGGAAAGCTAAACTTTGATGAAGTAAGCAAAAGTGAAATTGTGACAAGATATCTTCGGGGAACTGCAAGCATTGCTGGAATCAAAATTTATCCAACCCAGGATGTAATGAGCATTTATGAGGCAAAACAAAAAAATCTTTTGACTCCCGGCATTGCACTTGTACTGCTTAAAGCACAATCTGCAACAGGATGGGTGATTGATCCTGTCAGCAATAAGTTCTATTCAGTTGATGAGGGTGTAAAGGAGAAGGTAATTGGAACAGATGTCCTTGAGCAACTTCTTTCAGCACAGCGTGCTGTCACTGGCTTTAAAGATCCTTACACAGACAGCACCATATCCCTGTTTGAAGCGATGACAGAACGACTTATTGAAAGAAGTGAAGGCCTCCATCTTCTTGAAGCACAGATAGCAACTGGAGGAATTATCGACCCAAATCAAAGCCACAGAGTACCTGCTCAAGTTGCTATTAAAAAAGGATTCCTCGATGAAGAAACTCACAAAATTCTGCAAAACCCAAGTGATGATGCAAAGGGTTACTTTGACCCAAATACCAATGAAAATTTATCCTACGTTCAACTGATGAGTCGATGTGAAAGAGATTCCAAAACTGGACTCCTTCTCCTGCCATTGGATGTTGATGAATCCAAAGAGTTTCATGCGGATGAGCAGGTGGAGCTTGCCTTCAAAAACAAAAGTATTTCCCTGTATGTAGGAAAATTCAAGAACAACGAAATAACAGTGTGGGAGTTATTGCTTTCTGAATGTATCTCAGCAGAAAAGAGACAGCAGCTGATAAGACAGTACAAAACAGGAGCTTTGAAATTAGAGGAAATCATTGAAATCCTGACAGTTATTATCACAGAACTCTCAACTAAAGAAAGAAAGTTCAAAGGACTAAGAAAACAGGTATCAGCTAGTGAACTGTTAGAGTCAAAAATTATCACAAAGGAGATTTTCGACAAAATAATGCAGGGCCAAATAAGTGAGGAAAATGTGACAGAAATTGAGTCCATTCAGAAGTACCTTGGTGCGACAAACTGCATAGCAGGTGTGAGAGTGGAATCAACAAAGACCGTTATGAGCATTTATGAAGCTAAGTGCCGAGGTCTACTGACTCCTGGTACCTCCCTAATTCTTCTGGAAGCCCAAGCTGCCACTGGCTTTGTCGTTGACCCAGTAAACAACAAGAAACTTTCAGTAGAGGAAGCTGTTGCTCAAGGAGTAGTTGGGAAAGAGTGGAAGAAGAAATTGCTCTCAGCAGAAAGAGCAGTCACAGGATACAAAGATCCCTACACTGGAAACACAATTTCTTTGTTCCAGGCCCTGAAGAAAGATCTGATTGTTAAGGATCACGGGATCCGTCTTCTGGAGGCACAGATAGCAACAGGAGGAATAATAGATCCAGTCCACAGTCACAGGGTGCCCGTACAGGTGGCATACCAAAGAGGTTACTTTGATGAAGAGATGAACCAGATCTTATCTGATCCAGATGATGACACCAAGGGTTTCTTTGACCCCAACACCAAGGAGAACCTTACATACCTCCAGCTGATCGAAAGGTGTGCCAAAGATCCACATACGGACCTAAACCTACTGTCCATTGTGAGGAAAGGCGAGTTCTATTTCTTTGTTGATGAGGCCACAAAGGTCATCTTGAAGTCTACAACAACAACCAAAGCTGGAGGAAAATACAAAGGCACCACAGTTTCTCTGTGGGATTTGCTTTACTCCAAATACATCACAGAGGAAAAGAGGAGAGATCTTGTCCAGCAGTTCAAAGCTGGAACTCTCACCATCGAACACTTCTTGGAAATCGTCTTGACCATCATTCAGCAGAAGACCACAACAACAACAACAACGAGTACGGCAACAACAATCACAGAGACTACTGAGGAAAAAATCTTCAAGGGAATCAGAAAAGATGTCAACCTGACTGAACTAGTTGAATCAAAAATTATTGATGAGGAACTCTACAAGAAAATTGTTGATGAAGATGTCACAGTGGCTGAAGTCAGTGAAATGGATTCAGTACGTAAATACCTTGAAGGAACCAACAGCATTGCAGGAGTGTACATCCAGTCCACCAAGGAGACGCTGAGCATCTATGAAGCCAAACGCCGAGGTCTACTGACTCCAGGCACCTCTCTGGTTCTGCTGGAAGCCCAAGCCGCCACTGGTTTCATGATCGACCCAGTGGAGAACAAGAAACTTTCTGTAGAGGAAGCTGTTGGTCAGAGACTGGTTGGTAAAGAATGGAAGGACAAACTGATTTCAGCAGAAAGAGCAGTCACAGGGTACAAAGATCCCTACACTGGAAACACAATTTCTTTGTTCCAGGCCCTGAAGAAAGATCTGATTGTTAAGGATCACGGGATCCGTCTTCTGGAGGCACAGATAGCAACAGGAGGAATAATAGATCCAGTCCACAGTCACAGGGTGCCCGTACAGGTGGCATACCAAAGAGGTTACTTTGATGAAGAGATGAACCAGATCTTATCTGATCCAGATGATGACACCAAGGGTTTCTTTGACCCCAACACCAAGGAGAACCTTACATACCTCCAGCTGATCGAAAGGTGTATTACAGATCCTGCCACAGGTCTCAGTTTATTGGTCATTGTGAAGAAAGGCGAGTTCTATTTCTTTGTTGATGAGGCCACAAAGGTCATCTTGAAGTCTACAACAACAACCAAAGCTGGAGGAAAATACAAAGGCACCACAGTTTCTCTGTGGGATTTGCTTTACTCCAAATACATCACAGAGGAAAAGAGGAGAGATCTTGTCCAGCAGTTCAAAGCTGGAACTCTCACCATCGAACACTTCTTGGAAATCGTGTTGACCATCATTCAGCAGAAGACCACAACAACAACAACAACGAGTACGGCAACAACAATCACAGAGACTACTGAGGAAAAAATCTTCAAGGGAATCAGAAAAGATGTCAACCTGACTGAACTAGTTGAATCAAAAATTATTGATGAGGAACTCTACAAGAAAATTGTTGATGAAGATGTCACAGTGGCTGAAGTCAGTGAAATGGATTCAGTACGTAAATACCTTGAAGGAACCAACAGCATTGCAGGAGTGTACATCCAGTCCACCAAGGAGACGCTGAGCATCTATGAAGCCAAACGCCGAGGTCTACTGACTCCAGGCACCTCTCTGGTTCTGCTGGAAGCCCAAGCCGCCACTGGTTTCATGATCGACCCAGTGGAGAACAAGAAACTTTCTGTAGAGGAAGCTGTTGGTCAGAGACTGGTTGGTAAAGAATGGAAGGACAAACTGATTTCAGCAGAAAGAGCAGTCACAGGGTACAAAGATCCCTACACTGGAAACACAATTTCTTTGTTCCAGGCCCTGAAGAAAGATCTGATTGTTAAGGATCACGGGATCCGTCTTCTGGAGGCACAGATAGCAACAGGAGGAATAATAGATCCAGTCCACAGTCACAGGGTGCCCGTACAGGTGGCATACCAAAGAGGTTACTTTGATGAAGAGATGAACCAGATCTTATCTGATCCAGATGATGACACCAAGGGTTTCTTTGACCCCAACACCAAGGAGAACCTTACATACCTCCAGCTGATCGAAAGGTGTATTACAGATCCTGCCACAGGTCTCAGTTTGTTATCATTAAAAAAGTAAATTCAGTTTTAAAATAAGTGAATCTAACAAGTATTCTCACTTTCAGTATGAATTTTATTGCCATTCATCCATTAGTGAAACTTATTTCATTTCACCTTACCTGGAATCCAAACCAGCATCTTATATGTGATGGAAAATTCCTACATTTGTGTTAGTCATAAAATACTTAATAAATTAGCTGTCATCAAAATGACGCTTTAACACTTATCATAAGTATTTGAATATCAAAGGGAAAGTTAAAATTAAAGGGATTTTTTTTGTGTGTCTTTTGCCTAATAATCTGCTTGTTAACTGTTTTAATGGGTTCCACTTTTTGTTTGTGTTGGAAATGATGGTTATTGTTCTGTGATGCAATCAGATGGTTCTCTTTGCATAAAGTTTTCAGTTTTTTCTCTGGGGTCAAATGTGATTTTTTGTGTGGATGTAATTGGAGCAAGGGGCGACTTCCCCTTTTCCACCTTTAATGAGGTCCAATAAATTGATGTAATGTTTACCTTTTTCTTATTAAATATTTTTCTTTTAACAAGCAAATGTTATGTTTTATGTTCAGGGTCTGGTGCTAATGAGGTTTTCACACTTTAGTCACCAGAAAAACATGAAGTTCAACAATAAGTCTATACTGTTTTCAATAATTTTCCAGAAAGGAAGTTCAGAGAAATGTCTTTTCTGCTCTTCCTTAAAAATAGTACCATCTAGTGGAACATAATAATATAACACTTTTTGTAGAAACATTTTATTTTCACTTGTAAAATGTTTTGGTCATGAGGGATTTTTAAAAAAAATAAGTCAGACATTCTAAAATGTATTAAAATGTTTTCAAATAAAAATTATCCAAGCCCAGGAGTCCATAGGTCTGAACCGCTTAATACCGGGAGTGTGTTGGGAATAAAAGTACAGTATTGGTGGGAGCTCGCCTGTAATGAGCCCTTTGTGATTTCAATTTGATACATAAAGGGTATTTTAAATAAAATGCATTGTTATTTTCACCTCCCATGCCTTCTGGAACAGCTTTAATTTTTTTAGATTTTGAAAAGAATCAGAAAGAAAACTCTAACAGTTCCCCAACATTATCAAAGGCACGAAGCACCAAATGTTCAGCTGAATAAGAGACTCAGTGCAGATTGGTCAACAGCTCTTGGATTTCTTCCTGGCTGCGGTAAATCTTTTTCACTCCTCTTGGAAGGTTGCGACACGATGAAAGGTTGAGGTAACCCAGAGAGGTCATTCGTTCGACGACCGGCCTGCAGGAAGAGGCGCAGAGAGAGAAGGATTTTTAACAACTGCAGGGCTTGAGACGAACAGCATCAAGTGAATCAAAGTTTTTACTGCGTATAGTTTACTGCATTGTTTAGACTTTATATTAAATGTAGACAACCTTTAACATAAAGCAAACAGCAGCATCACTTACGAAGGATAAACCTGTTGGAAAAGACCTGCCAGCCAGAAAAGCCAGGTGATGAATATTAAAGGTACAGGTGACGGATGGCTTACCTCAGAGCCTGCGCTGTTATCTTGGTGCCGCTGAGGTTCAGCGAGAGCAGCATGTCGGCTTCAGCAACCTGAGCGAGGAACGCCAGCGCCACCTCCAGGTCGGCCTCGGTAAACGGCTGATTGGTGATGTCGAGCTGCTGCAGCGTCGGACCCCACTTCTCCATCAGCAGCTGAAGGTTCTTCTTCACTGACGTGAATCCGATGTTTTTAGTAAAATATTGACCCCAGAACAGACACTCAAGCTCTGGAAGACATTTTAAAAAGCAAAACTGATCATCAAATGTCTCCTATCAGCCGCCGTAGTACGGTCCGCTGACTGTCCTACACAAACTTTAATCATTTTTTACAATGAAACTCTTCAGCTGCTCATTTTAGCAAACAGAGCGCTGGTTGATGTCTTATATGTATTATTATGTA
Organism: Poecilia latipinna; assembly: GCF_001443285.1. Lineage (NCBI taxonomy): Eukaryota > Metazoa > Chordata > Actinopteri > Cyprinodontiformes > Poeciliidae > Poecilia > Poecilia latipinna. The sequence continues at coordinate 49,368 of NW_015115165.1, read as the reverse complement.
TGAATATGTTCACCTGACTGACCTGAGGAACAGGTATCCAAACTCTTTAAGATGTTTTTAGATTTTTCATTATGGCACCAAAGTCTAATTAAATGCAGCAAGAAAATAAAATTGATTTGTTAATTATTGTAAGACATTTTATTGACTAAATGTGCTTTGTTCTATTTTAAAAACTTTTTCTGGTTCTGTCATAATGTAAAATTATCTATTTAAATGTAAAAAATAATTAATACATGATAATAATAACAACAGCAAGGTAATATATAATACAATACACTGTAATATAATTAATATGATATAATAATGTTTTACTTCAAGGTCAAAAAGTCTCACTGCAATAATATAAAAGTAATAAATCTAAATTATAAAAATAATTTTTTGGGTTTTTTCTAGTGGTGAGATCTGTGCTGTAGTCCACTTCCTGCTGTTGGAGTGGTCTCCGCTCCACTTGGTGTTCACATTCAAACCGAACCAAGACCCAGGCTTGGAGGGCCAGAGGTCAGAGGTCAGTTAGCATTCACACCTTACCAACCGAACTGGACTTTGACTAGGCAAACGGACTGGAGTTGGGTTGAAGCGGACTGAACAGAGATGGTAATGAATTAAGTGATATTTGTGAAGTAATCTCCAGAGCTAAGCTAGTGCTAACTCCTATTGTTGCTTGAATAATTTGCTCAGTAAACATGTACGAAGGAAAGGCAGAAATGTGGCGTCTTTTACACACTTGGACACGGTAACTGGGCCAGACCAAAGGTTGTGATCCGTGTGGAGCCTCGTAGGTCCAGCACTCGCAGTCTGGTGGAGCCGAACAGAACGTCCAGCAGAACCTGGTCGGTCATGTAGGAATACTCTGTGTTGGCAATACAAAACTCATCCAGCAGCGGGAATCCGGCTTCTGACTCGCCTCTTTTACGCATCGCCTTGTGCTGAATTTGGATGTTAAACATCCGGAAAATCTGAAAGGAAGGGAGAAAACAAGATTATCGGATTATCAAAAGGGGAAAAAAGTCTGGTGTCGTACAAAACAAATCAATATAAGTAGAAAACTCTTTTAAATTTGTTTGCATGCTTTACATTTTTCCTTCAGTCTGTGGAATAAAAGTTAAATCCATCCATCCACCATCCAACATGCTTATCCCCACTGTGGTTGTGAGTGGTGCTGGTGCCTATCCCCAGAGGTCAACAGGTGAGAGGCGGAGTCACCTGGACAGGTCACCAGTCCATTGCAGGGTAAGCTCAATATATCTGGAAGGTTTTTGATTTGCTGAGTCTCTCATAGAAATCAGACTCTGAAGGTCTGAGAAAGATCTTCTGGAGTTTCTCAGGCACTAAACCTGATGCTGGTTCATTATCAGAGAGCTAGAAGAACTACCAGAGACACACACCTCCAAATTGTGCATTATTAGATGGTTAACAGCAGCAGGTTTTTCACAATACGTTTTTTTAAAAACTTGATTTTAAAGAGAAATCCTGGCATATAATTCAGTGATGAGGAGAAGAGTTTTAATAGGTGCCGTTAAAATAGCAACAAGCTTTCAGGCTTGTTAATTTTGGACTTTATGTCCGTCTGATTGCACTCAGAGATAAATGCAGAGTGCTTCACCAGTTTGAATCTATGCAACAGGAAGGCAGAAAAACTCTCCTTCATGGTCTCACATCAGGTCTCTGATGGTTTCCACAGCAGGACTGGAACTGATGATGAAGGTACAGAAACCTCCTCTGTGCTGCACATGGGAACTGTGTAGATCCAGCTAGCCTGAGGCATTCAGGGTGTGGACTGGCTTCCATTTAGAGGTGTCATAATAAATGCAGCCAATCACAGCCAACCACAGCCAATCACAACCAATCACAGCCAATCACAGCTGATCCTGGTTGGTCTGGAGACCATATGATGTGTGAAGAGCTGTTGGAAAGTTGTGACTAACAGAAAACTTCAGTTTGAATAATTTAGTAAAACTAGATTTTAATGACCTTCAGTTTGGGACAGGCCTTCTGTAGCGACTGAAAGCAAACAGATAGTTCTGTGTCTTTACTGTCCAGCTTCTTGTTAACTTCCAGCAGCTCCAGATCAGGACAAAATCCTTTCTGCAAAGACAAGCACATCGATCTGTAAGAAGAGTTCAGAGCAGCAGGCAGGCATAAAAACATGAACCTCACAGCGATTGCTGCCAGAACTTTGTCATTCCTGTGGCTGCGGGTGAAGAGCATCTGCCTGATCTGCTTCCCATGTTCCTCCAGGAAGTCCACCAGTCCCTCCACCTGAAACTGCACCACAGAAAAAACACTGACAACTGGTTCAGATCAACCAGCTTATTATTAAATCACACAGTAAATTAGTTAATATAAAGCATTTATTAGATGCTTGTTCTGAACGACTACATTGGATCTAAGACTATTAACTATTAATCATCCCACCAACCATCCCACCAGTCGACCCACCAACCTCTGAATGCTGCAGGTTGAGTCGCTGGAGGTTGCGGCTGTGCAGGCCCAAGCTGCGCAGGCCGCTGCCTGTCACTCCTCTGCAGTAAGACAGGTGGACTGAACGCAGGTGAGGACAAAACTCAGAGACAGTCTGAAGGAGATAAAAACAAGAGAAGCACAATTAACAATAGCTTAGAAAATGTGTAGTTAGTATTTTGTTATCTTTGATAACCAAGTGGAGAATAACTGATGTAGCTTTTCAGATGATGTGGGAAGCTGCAGATTTAAACTGTTTTTGAGAATCAGAATCAGAAGAATTTTATTGTCATTGTCACAAAGACAATGAAACTGCAGTTTCAGTTACAACCATCCATTACACAACAACACGGGGGGGGGATGAGAGGGGGGATAGTTGGCTGAGGCCTCGCAGCCTGACAGGCGCCGCCTTGCAGGAGGAAATAGGACAAATAAGAAAACCATCAGGTTAGGAGAGGACAAAAACCGCCTGTCTCACACTCTGTTCTTTGAAGGCAGTTTGAGATGAAGGAAAACACCTCGGGACCTAACCACATATAAACACATGTAGGCAAAACAAGCCGGGTACAAGGAGGAGGTGTGACGTGCAAATGGGTCTCATCTGAGTTATGTGTGTGTCAGACCATGAAGCCTGACTGAAGCACCCGATTATCTGTGATTATCTGTGATTATCTGTGATTATCTGTGATTGTCTGTACGATCTTGGCGTTCACCACCAGCTTAATCAGTTCAGGGCCACAGATGTTCCAGGGAGGGGGGCAGCAGAACAGAGCCCTCTTTAGACACAACAACCAGGGGAGGATCGCTGGCCAGCCAAGCCCAGCCCGGGTCCAGATTCAGATAGCAGAAAGTTGTTTAGGTCAGGCTGACATCAGTTTACTGCCTGCCTTGAAAGTCTCTCTGGAGCTTCTCAATGGCAAATCCAAACAGCCAAATTTAGGGTCTCCTGCCTGATCCGAGCGAACAACGTTCACACCGTATCCATTCTGAGTCCGAGATCCGCTGGCCGGCCTCGGTCCTGTTCCAGGATCACACCCAGTCTGCGCTCAGCTCCCGTATCATCTCAGTCTGAGTGTTGATCGCTCTGCAGATTCCATCAACCGGACCCGGCAGCCTTGAAGTGGCTAAAAGGCGGCTCAGCCAACTCCAATAAGCAGAAACCCTGTTATCGTGAATCCAATCATCTACACATCTTCAACATCCTCGACTGACGGCATCGTCAGACACACGGTCTTCCACTTCCATCCAGAATCCATCGTATATCCAGTGAAGAATGTCCCGTCGGGACACGAAGGTTCCCCCTTACCCGGTTTCCCAGTGGAAAAAATGTTTCAATTGCGTTGAGACCAGCTGACCAGATCCATAATTTGCAACTTTGGAAGCTTTTCAAAAGAAAGACTCTGAAAACACAGGACACAGACGCTGAGCAGGGAAGATGGGGAGGACAGGGAGACAGAGAAGGTGCGTCCTCCTCCTTCAAAGGACAGAGCAGAAAGTATTTGTTTCAGCATTACCTCTAAAGCGAAGTCAACGCTGGTTGCCCAGTGACACAGAGTGAAGTCACTCAGCTGGGAGAATCTAAATAAGAACAACGACTCATGTTTAAGGGCGTTTAGTTTGGATTTAAATCAGTGATTAAACCATCTGAAGCCCTGACCTGTTTTGAGCCAGCCAGGTAAACGTCTCCTTTATCCTGTTTGAGGTCTTCTCAGTCTGACCTCTTGCTGGTTGGATCCAGCAGTGACTTACCACCACCTTCCTCCACAGAGTTAAAGTGGCGGCGGCGGCGTTCCACAGGCGACAGACTCTGCTGACCCTGCACCGCAAAAACAACAGCGAGTCGGACCCCAAACTCTGAATCCTCTCAGTCAAAGACTGAAGGCAGCTCCTCGTGTGAAATGCTGTTAATACCTGCATAGGAAAGGCACCGCGCCGTCCTGAACAACCAGCATCTGGAAGATGTTGACCAGCACCTCCTCAGGTAAAAGCTGCCCCCACCTGTCCTCCTCAGGAAACCTGTCCTCTTCTTCCTCCTTCACTGTTTTCCTTTTCAGTCTAGATTTAGAACATACTGTTTTTTTCTTCTTTTTTTGATTCTTAAGCAACTTTGCTTTGGAAACATTTTTCCTCCTGCTAGTCCAAAGCAAGCCTTCAGACTGAGACGAAGTGTTGGATATGTAGAGAAGCATGTCTTCGCCCTGCTGGATGGTGAATGCGGGTCGGGACACTCTGGCCCTTTTGGCTTTCCTTGCTTTTTCGCCCTCCTTTCTTTTCGGCGTTGGTTTCCTCGCTGTTGCGTCGCCGCCCGTTCCTCCGCCGCCCGTTCCTCCGCTCTGGGCTGAGGCGTCCATCGCTGCTGCTGTCCTGGTTTTAATCAGCAAGGAGACAAAAACAGGAAATTAATTGATTAGACATTTTTTACACTGTCAAGTTCAAGCACATAAAATTGTAATCTTGCTTCTTTATGCTATAAAAAGGGGATCATTTTGCAAAAAAAATCTTTAATTATCCTTCAGATATCTTAACAGTGTAATCTGTTTCTGCTTTGATTTGAGCTGGAACAATTGTATTTTCAGATCCAGAACTGAGAATAAAAGCCACAAATTATAAAGAAAAGAGTAAACATGAGAATTCACAAAGTAGCGTCATTTCATGCTCTGCAATGTGTACAAATGTGAAAACATATTTGTTTTTCAGGTAGATCCTGATGGAAAACCACTTATATCAATAAACAGAAAACTGAGGTGTTGCCTTCAGATTCCCCAGGCCCCACTCTGGATAAACCAGTCCCACCAGCAGCTTCCACTTCCAAACCCAGTCTAACCAGCTCTTATTTACACATTTCCATGTCAAGTCTGTTTTTCTTTTTGTTTTTTTATCAATATATTTATTGAGTTTTTCAAAATACAGCATACATAAATGATACACAAGAGTATGAAGCATATATGTATTTAACAAATTACTGTATAAGAAAAATATAGTCGTACCAATACAATAATGCAAATAAAAACATACAATAACTAAAAATAAAATAAAATAAAAACAAGTCAAGGCAGTTATCGAAATAACTGGTTACACTGCACTGGTTACCATTTACACTTTAGGTGGCATACTAAGAGGCTGAGCGAGCGTCGGGGTCAGTCTGAGAAAGAAGGTCCAAAAACGGCTGCCAGATACTACAGAACTTATTAGTGGAGCCCACAACATCATACCGCAGTTTCTCCAAATGAAGAATCTCGGTAAAATCACTTAACCACATTTTAAACTGAGGAACCTTGTCAGTTTTCCACAATCTTAATATTAAGTCTGTTGTTTTAATATTTCTATAAATATTCATCTGTAACCTGGTTGTATTTCTCTTTTGTTAAAATTACACAAAATGTCTTTTTTTGGTTATTTGTATAGTTACTTGTAATGTTCCTTACCTGACTGAAACACCTCTAAAAAAAACTGTCATTGTTTTAACCGTGTTACTTTAAGATCGGAAGCCCCTCGTTTTTATTTCTTCTTCTGTGGTATTGTCTTTAAATTGTTTGCGCCCTTAGACTCTCCCCTTTTGTCTTGTTGTCCTGCCTGAGAGGTATGTGCTGTTTATTTTTCATCTAAATACATCCAGTTTATTTATAGATTTATTAACTTAAGTTTTGTCATGTACTTTTGTTTTGTATAGGACTTGGAGCGGGCGGCCTATAACACGGTTGTTTTCTATATGTTGTTCTCATCATAATAAATTGAGAAATCATCCTTTTTAAAGTCAAACCGTGTCACAGCCTGATCACTCCATTTTCTTACACCCTTGTCCCTTAGTGGGGTCGGGAGGGTTGCTGGTGCCAATCTCCAGCTAACCTTCTGGTCGAGAGGCGGGGTCACCCTGGACAGGTTGCCAGTCTGTCGCAGGACAACACAGAGACACACACACC
>NW_015115165.1:6874-37964 GCF_001443285.1 Poecilia latipinna | reverse complement strand
ATATATATATATATATATATATAGTTTTTTGTAGTAGTCAGCTTCTGTAATTTTACAAAATCATTTAGTGAACATGTCAAATATGATTCCCACTTGTGCTTTCTTAGTCACTTTGGTAAAAAAAAAAAAAAAAAAAAAAAAAACTTTTTAAATTGTGGAAAGTTGAGTTAATGTCACGTTCATGATTATTTTTGCCAGAAATACTGTGTGTTTATTCTTTGGGGCTTTCATATTTGGTGATTTTTATTGAATATTTATGTTGTTTGCAGAACCTAAAATAATCTTTCCAGTTGGGTTAAAGTTCCTGAGTTTAAAGCTGTCCTCATATCATAAATTTATACTTTTTCTGGTTTATTTCGAATGTTTTAAGACTCGTTTTTTCCTTCCTTTCACGTCCAATGAAGCTGCGCGCGCATGTTGATTGTTTACGACCCGAAGCTTAGCATTGGCTAACTAGCACCTGCTAACTAGCATCAGCTAACTACGATAACTGAACAAAATAACGCTGTACAATATATATCAGGGCGACACGGACCGGAAGCCGTTCATATTCCGGCAGGTACTATATACAACACAAGCCGCTTATTGAAGAGAAAAAGCAAGCATTTACGTCACCTTCTCTGATACTAGCTCTAAAAGCGGCATCAGATCCAGGATGCATTCCGCCTTTCTATTCTGATTGGTCAAGGCCTTAACAACCGCCCGCCTTTAGGCGAATCTGACCAATCACGGAGCAGCACCGATCTTTTTTTTTTTTTTTTTTCCAGCAGCAAGTCGAGTTGGGCTGATTACAGGGTGAGTTTTTCGTCAAAGTTTATTTCCACTTCTTTAAAATCTGCAATTATTCATTGGCAAATTAAATATAACGGCCTGTCTGCGAAATCGGCTTTACGTGGCTTAAGTTAGCTGAGTTTGTTCCAGTTAAAGTGCTGCTAACAGTAGCTGTTGCTCCTCGGCGCTAACTCATGGTCCTGCGGGGAGGCATTCCAGCAGAACAGCGGTACAGTTCAGTCTGTTGTTTAATTATCCTGGTTTAAACATCTTAATGACATTTTCATCTTTCGTGTAAGTGAATGAGAAAATAAAATTAAGTTCCAAATGTTGGAAAGAGGAATAGCTCTAAAAACAAGAATTGAGTTTTTGTAATTTTCCAGGCTTGGATTTTACACAAGCGAAAAGTATGGAGCCCCGTAAGTAAATGGTAAATGGACTGAACTTATATAGGTGACCAAATTTCCAAGACTAAATCTGGGGACATTTCTCACTCGGCGTTATAGAAGGAGCACATTTATCAAACTAAAATGAAGAAACTGGGAGAGATAAGTTTACATATTTATTAACATTTAAACATTAAAAATCAAATATAAAAGCAGGAACGTGTCTCTTCACACAGTGGTAATATTACTATTAATAATAATAAAAGTAATAGCAGCAATAGAAAATTAAAACTGGAAATATGGGGAGAAATTTTGTACATATTTCGTAAGTGAGCATGCATACACATGAATAACATAGTTGGTACCTCTGTTAATGAACAAAAGGCCCACAGTGGTAACAGAAATAACTTGAAACTGACAAAACTAGTAAAAAATTGTTTACTAACAAATTAATGAAAGTCAGACACTGCTTTTAAATTGTCTCAGTTAAAATAATGGTAGCTAAAACTTATTAGCATTTTTGTGTCTGTGACCATAGAGCTGATGCACCTTTTGTCTCATCTGTCTAAAGGCCTTTGTAGTAAATTCCAGCTTCACTTTTTAATGATTTTCTTTCCTCCTTGGTCTCACATGAAGTCCGTCTTGACCTTGGAGTTCACCTTTACTTTCTGGACTTGGTTGTTCTGGACTTTTAGTGACCATCTTGAATTTGTCCATTTTCTTCGTGCGGACGCAGCCAGGCAGATTGGCTCCAGTCCTGTGGACCTTAAGTTTCAGAATAATCTGTGCAACTGTAGTCATCTTGGTGTGTCATTTTATTATTCTGTTGAACCTTAATTAAAAACAGTGTCTGATTTTTATTGGTTAATTTTCAGTAAATTTTGATTTATTACTTTAGTCAGTTTCAGGTTGTTTCAGTGACCATTGTGGTTTTTTTACTCATTAACTAAAGGTACCAACAACTTTGGCCACAATTGAATGTTGTGCATGAATGGACACATAAGTGTCCATAAATACATGAGGTCTGTATATAAAGTTATGTAGCTGATATGCAAGGACATTGTGTGTGTTTGAGATGAGTGAACTCTGGTCAGGAAGCTGATCTTTGGATCTGCAAACCCTCCTCGGTCTGAAGATCCATCAGCCACATGATCATAGAGGTCTGGATAGAACAAGAGCAGAAAAGATTCTGTGAAAAACTGAGAAACACTTAAAATACAACATATAAGACACAATTAAATAATAATATGTTTACATTTCTTCTCTTCAGCTTTGTCAGTTTTCTTCATTCTTTCAGTTTATCAGACTATCTTCCTCCCGTCTCATCTTTTATCAGTCTGCCACTATTCTCAGAGACATAATATCATCACAATCTCCTCAAAACATTAGAATGTTTATAACATACTGAAAATGTACAATTTAATAAACAAAATTAGATTTGTTTTCTTTTAGAAATTGGTTATTTTGAGATGAGGAGCTGGATTCATCCTAGTAAAATCTTAGTATAAATATTAACCTTTTTCATCAGCTGATGAAATGTTAAAAATGCCATATTTAGCAAAAAAAAGAGCTAAACGAACAGAAGAAACTATCTCTCCATCCTCAGCACTTTCAGTCCATGTTCTTCTTAATTCAGTTTTCCTGTCATTGAGTGACTCCATGTATTGTGAGAAACTTCAATACGCCCAAACTCATATCTATCTTTGAAAATACAACCCCATGATTACCAGTTAATTCCAAAACATATTTATTTACAATGAGTTTATTTTAACCATCCAGTTACTATTTCTCTCACTCTGACTAATTCTGTAGCTGCTCATTGTGCTCTCATCTTGTGTTTGTTAAGAAAAGCTTAGTTTTATTTTACCGTGAACCAAAGGTTTATGATGGCAACGATTAGCCCAGTTCAAACAAAACATGTTGATTCACATATAGCGCATCAGGTCAGCTCCACAGCACGCTCTGCTCTTCTTGATTTTTATTGGCGGTTGGCTCAGCTGTATGGAGCTAAAACTGTCTCATAATTCACAAATGCAAAAGATCCACAAATGCACAGGACGAGATCCACACTTACGAGCTCCTTCTGCTGGAGCTCATTAATTCAGACTCTTCAAAGAGTTATTGTAGATGGTGATGACTGTTGGCAGGAAAGATCTCTGGTGCAGTCTGTATTACAGCGAATCTGAAGAAGCCTCTGACTGAAGACACTCTGTTTACTCAGTCTTATGAGGGCTCAGGGTTGTCTGTAACCGTCTTCAGTTTATGAAGAATCATTCTTCTCACCATTATCTCCAGAACAGAACCAGCCTTCTCTATCAGCCCACTGCTCTATCCAAACTACGTCAGTGACTTTGATTAGGACAGAGATTATCTTTGTGCAGTTCAAGCTTGTTGCAGCTGATGACTTCACAAAAGTAAACTACGAACCAATGATCCTCAAATCCAGGCCTGGACGGCTGGAGTCCTGCAGCTGTAGACGGGTTTCTGCTTCAACACACCTGAGTCGAGTAATGAGGCCGTTACCATGGAGAACCGACTGCACCGAGGAAGTGATTCAGCTTTAGAGTCGGTGTGTTGGAGCAGGGACACATCTACAAGTCGCAGGATGCCGGGCCCCGAGTTCTGGAGTTTAGGAGCCCAGTGCTAGATGAGGAGTTAAAAAAAGCTACAGAACCAGCACCCATATCAGAAACTTAGCATATTAAAAACAGGAAGTCATTCTCCTGACTCAGCAGATGTAGGTAATGCCTGAGAATCAATGAGCTTCAGAAGTAATGAATGTTTAAGTGATTTTATTTCAGAAGAGACTGGAAAATGATGACAGGTGACCCTAACAAGTCCAAACCAGAACGCCTGGAGCTGAGAGCTTCAGATTCACCAAGTCCTGGTTTAAGTCCTGCAGGTCTGGAAGCGGCTGCACCTTCACCGGGTCACACAGCACATCTGGTGACACTATGCAAGAGAAAAATTGTACCGATTAATCCACAAACATGTATATAGAAGTAGATCTTTTAAAAAATCTGAAGTAATGATTGTCTCAAATTCATATGCATACTTAAACAAATCCAGTTATGATGACATCATCAATGCTGCTGTTTAAACATGGCTTTCAATTATAAGACGGATCAACCTGCTACACTTCAGAATAACTGTGCTACCTCCTAGTTTATAATGTTGATTTTTTTTAAATACAATGAAATATAAACTGTAATATATTCATATTTATTATGTATTGATGCTGGTTCTAGTTTGTGGGGTTATACTAATACCCACCAGCGCATGTAAGGTTGTGACGTTTGGTTATTATCTAGGTTACCATTAAAAATAACCAAAGGGTCAACATCGGTGTTCAGATCGCTCCTTCATGTAAAGTGTTAGACAAGAACCCAAATATATTGCATAAACAATGTATGAATTATCATCCACCAGTTTTCTAAAATGTATTTATTTTTTTCTCAGTGAGAATTAGTGGGCATTACTGATAATGTCAAAGACTCACAATCACCGCAGAGCAAAGAAGAAACATCACCGATTGACAATAAAGCAGTAAAGGCCAGCTCCCGCTAACAATAAAATTAAAGTAATGCACATCGATGTGTATTTTGGAAATGGATACATATGTTTGCGTATTCTGCTTTGTATGATCAGTTAAAAAAATCACTGTGTTTCTGAAAAGCGTGCCTTAAGTGAATTATTACACTGCTATTGTAACAGGTGGAACCACTAGGTGTCGCTCCCTCCACACCCTGAGCTCCCATAAAAGGGAAGCTGGCAGGCTGGTGGCCAACTGTCAATCCTGCCAACAACGCCAAATGTTACAGCCACTTGTAGCCGAAGTGCAATAAACAGCCAGCATGAAATTAACAATATTTATTATTACAAAATAACAGGGTGTGTATTTGCAAGAAGTGACCCAAAAAACAATGATAAAAACAAAATAAATAAAAAAGAAAAACAGAAAATCGGACTCTAAAAGAACAGCAGGGTGCAGCGACAACTGCAAAAAACAAAAATGACCACGTTTATTAAATCACTGCAATTAAACCAATCTAAAAAACATTAAGAACACTACATACCTGTATCGCACAAACCAGCCCTCTCTGACTTACCATACCAAGACTAAGGTCAATTTAACAGATCTGGCACAGCCCTATCATATAAAAACAATATAAAAAAACAAAACCATACAATTCAATCCAATCCAGTTAAAAAATATACAAAGCCTACCTGCAGCCTCGAACAGCCACACGCCCAGGTGATGCTACCGCCGGATCATCAATAATGACAGTGTGGCCCTATAAAAACACCCCGTCAGCACTGACTTAAAATGATCAAATTAAGAGTTTTCCTCCTTACCACAAAACAAAACAAACAGTGGAACGCGTGGGCCAACACACACCTGGTCGAACACACAGGAAATTGACAGTTGGCCACCAGCCTGCCAGCTTCCCTTTTATGGGAGCTCCGGGTGTGGAGGGAGCGACACCTAGTGGTTCCACCTGTTACACTATGATAATTTATCATTTAAGGACCAGAGCTTTATAAGAATTCATAATATACTAAGCCTATTATTATCTTGAATAAATTCAACTATGTAAAAAGACGCTAGCCTGATGCTATTAGCATGCAGCAGTGCTAGCATAGGTCGGTAGCATAGCTTAGTCACCAGAGCTCTGCTGATGCGCTAATAAAGGAGTTAGGTGTGCTGAAGATCGCCAGCTTGTGATGATAGTTGCACAAGTAAATCGATTAACATTAATAACGATAATATAGAGATAAATAGCTAATATATTAGATATTTCACTTTCCGCTCCTCTGTCGCTGCCAGAAGCCAGGCTGAGGACTAAACTGTCGGTGCTTCGTCAAAGCTACAGCGTTGTTAGAATGGGTTAATGTGATTGGCTGAAAAATAGGTTACCCCGACGTGGGGCTCCGTTCATATGATTGGCTGAAACAAGGAAGCTATCTAATTGGTTGCTGATCACCCAATCAAATAGATCATTTATAAAAAAAAAACTGAATTTTGAGACATCAGGAGAGTCTTGAAATTCACACAGGCCAGAAGGAGCTAAGTGTAAATCTTGTCCTGTGCATTTGTGGATCTTTTGCTTTTGTGAATCATGAGACAGTTTTAGCTCCATACTGCTGCTCTTCTCCTTCTCTGTAACGGTAACAGTAGCGCGAACAGTTACCGTAACTGCTGTTGTTGCGCGCAACACGCTCGCTCGCGCTTTCTACTGCCTGCCATATGGAGTCTCCGGCTACCGTAATAACGACCTATAGGAAACATTTTTTCTCATTCATAAAACGCTGAAATCGGGGACTTTTCCTGGAATGGCTTCAGCCGGGAACAGGTCACCTAAAACGGGGACTGTCCCCGGAAATCGGGGACGTCTGGTCACCTAAGGGGACATGGAGAAAAAAAAAAAAAATCTCGACTTATTTTCTCGAGATCCTGCGCTGTTCTGACTATCTGTGCTCCCCATCAATCCGCATGCAGATGTCAAGTTGCATACTCAGCAGCTTTCTTACCGATACATCATTCCCTGTGGAAATTCCGTCCGTTTTATTTCGTGGAGATTACGGTAAGCTCAGTGACGTGCGGTGAGGTTCATGGCTGGTGAGGCTCTGACTTAATCAAAATCATAAGACCCCCTGCATGTTATTGTTTACATACGGAAATTTCTCGCATGTGGACAACATTGAAGGGCAGAAAGATATACTTTCACATGTCATCCATAGCCGCGCTGCCATGGTGGAATAACTCTGTTAACTCAATCAAACTTGGAAATACAGATATTAATAATTTAGTGCTATGCTGCACAGCAAAGGGAAAACCCCTGAAGTACAACTCAAAACCACCTTTCTCTCTCTGTATCGGCCAAGCTGCACGTAGACTCGTTGCGTGTAGCTTCACTTATTTACTGTATGGCTAGCTCGCTGTTAATGTCTCTTACTCTGCAGTTGTGGAGTCACAATGTCTGGGATCATGAGCGCCCCCTTGCCATGAGGCAAGAGAACTGCCGGCCTCACATCGTATCTGTTCTCTATTTTTGTAACAAAACACATTACACACAGAGCTGGTGACAACAAACACTGTACATTATATCCATCCATCCGTCCATTTTCTTTACACCTTTGTCCCTTTTTGGGGTCGGGAGGGCTGCTGGTGCCTCTCCAGCTAACGTTCCGGGCGAGAGGCGGGGTCACCCTGGACAGGTCGCCAGTCTGTCGCAGGGCAACACAGAGACAGACAGGACAAACAACCATACACACACACTCACACCTAGGGACAATTTGGAGAGGCCTGTACATTATATACATAAGCTAAATTATGGAAAATCAGTCCATATATTAAATGTTTTTTAACCATTTTGTTCACGATACAGACAGGAGAACCTGCTCCCATAGAATGGCAGCCAGTGCAGTTAGAGAGGTTGATCAGTCCAGGTGAGGCTCAGCTTCCTGCTGCCTCACCTGCTTCGCTTCAGAGCATTTGAATGGGAAAATGCGAAAATTCAGCAATTCTGAAGAAAAAATAATCAAAATTGGTTAAGCTAAATGAAAAATAAGTACTTTATAATACAAACCACAGGGTGAAAATAGCAATATAAATTATCCTGTCATTATATTATTCCATGATAACAGGTGAGGCTCTGCCTCACCTTCCTCCCCTGACCTCACGTCACTACGTCACTGGCTCTTTGTGGGAAATAGTTTAGTGATTTTTTTTTTTGTGGCGTTCTTGTCAGTTGCTATGGCAACGAGTCTGTGTGCGCTGATACAGAGACCGAGAAAGACGTGGTTTTGAGTTGTACTTTAACGGTTCCTCCCTTTGCTGACGAGCACAGCACGAAATTAATAATATCTACGTCCAAGTTTGATTGAGTTAACGGAATCATTGTACAGCGGCAGCGCGGCTGTGGACGGCATGTAGAATAATAGTCTTTCTGCCCTTCAATGTTGTCCGCACACGCGAAATTTCCTTATGCAAACAATAACATGTAGGGTTATAGGGGGTCTATATTTGTAAATCTGATTATGATTAAGTCGGTGCCTCACCAGCTATGAACCTCACTGCAAAGAGCAGAACATTCAGTCTGCTGCAGTAGCATGGCTTTAGGTTTAATGTTTATTTTGCGATTATTAATAAGTGATTGCTGTGATATGAAGACAAAACTATAATTATATCGCTGCCCTTTACTGTATGGCTAGCTGGCTCGCTGTTACTGTCTCTTACTCTACAGCTCCCTAGTCACAATGTCTGGGATCATGAGCGCCCCCTGCCATGAGGCCAGAGAACTGCCTGTCCACAGAACCAGCCGTGCCCCCTCTGGACTGGGAGCTATTGTTTTTGTTTTGTTTGTTTTTACCTCTGAGTGGTTAACTTTCTGTTATTTCTATCTCTGTTTGATACAGGAGGGGCTCCCGTTCATTCTGTCTCCCGCGCTTTTTTCACCTTACAAAGTTTTATCCATCTTTAACGCTTCACAACGTGTTTTTCCAAGCTGCCTTTAAACGCAACTTGAGCGCTAGCTACTGCTGCAGCTCCTGAACTACAACACCTAAACTTTTCAAACCTGGACTAGGTTATTCTCAACTCATAGCAAAACATTTAAAACCATGTGTGAGATTTGTGAAACCTTTATGAGATTTGTGAAACTTCGAGAAGGGGTGACTCCAGGTCTCTTTTTGCATCTCGACCACATAAGAACTGAACTGCTCCTTCTCTGAAATTTTCATTATTTTACTGTTAGCTTTTTGTTTTCTCTCATAAAGATGCTGAAGGTAGTGAAAAATTAGCTGAAACTGCCTTGTATTGAAGTTTCGCAAATCAGGTAAAAGTTTCACAAATCACAAAGTTGGTTTTAAATATTCTGCTATTAGAGCAGATTAATCCAGTCCAGGTTTGAAGAGTCTCAATGTTGTAGTTTTTTAAATAAAGTAGATAAAATATGCTGAAAGTAGTGAAAAATTAGGTGGAATTGGCCTTTAGCCATTTCCCGAATCAGAAACCAACTTCAGCCTCGTGTTATTACAGGAGTTTTATTACACTGTTTATTGAGTAATGTTATTATTGCTACTCTTACTTGAGTAGATTGATTTTACATTTAAAGAAATAGACTTTAGCAATTGGAAACATTGGATTCCTAGTTTTCTGCAGCAGATGAGCTAATGTTTATGCCAGTGGTTTCCAAACATTTTCTGCCCCCCCCCCCATGGATTACAAATGGCTGTCTGGTTGAAACGACACGGGGGCAGGGGGGCATCGACTTTTTTGGGGGCAAAATGAATGTACGTAGCTGAAAATAGACACCAACATCGGTAGCCTACAAGGTACTTGTTAAGCTTAAGGTTCTGTATTGATATTAGCTAGTCGTCTTTTAGCTAACATTACCTGCATCCAGCAGCTTTACTCAACTCAGTCGGTTAGTTTGGAGGGAAAAACTGTGAAAAGTTCTTTGCGTTTTGCTGGTTTGCTGCCGTGATTCTAACACAAACCTACGTAGCTCCGCCCAGCAGCAGCAGGTCTCCTTCACAGGTGGAAACCCAGCCGGAGCGTCTCAGCGTTCATGTTGCGTTTAAAGGCGGCTCGGAAAAACAGGTTACACCATGTTCACAACGGATTAAACAGTTTTAACTGCTGATAAAAGTGACAGAGGACACAGATATGGGAAGTGTGGAAGCCTCTACTGTATCAAACTGACAGGAATAACAGAGAGTTGGCCATTCTAAGGTAAAAACCCAGCGCATACAGCGTCATGTTTTTTTTTTTTTCTTCCAGCCGGCTTCCCGCGCCCCCCCTGCAATGACCCACAGTTTGGGAACCTCTGGTTTATGCAAATTAGAGGATAATTACACAACATTTTAGACATGTCATTGCTTATATCCTTTTTTTATTTTGTATTAATAAACGGTTATTTTATTTGAAATGTTGCATAAAGGTTTGTTTACTCTGCCACCCCAAAATAAGCCAGTGGTACCTGCAGTAAACCTCCAATATGGCTGAATGCCAGCTGGTGGCTGCAGCTTCTGCTGACATTTTCTCCCAGCAACATAGACATTTCTTCCTAGACTGTGTTGTCCTATGGCTTTGAATAATGTCTGTGTTTTCTTTCAGGATAACATGGAGGAAGGTCAGGACTTTTCCCTCCATGGGAAAGCGGTAGTAAATGATGCTAATCTGAGTAAGTCTGATCGTCTGATCAAACCTCATTTCTCCCTCCAAGCTGCTTGACCTTCCTGTTATCTCCAAGGTCGAGGACAACAGGAAGGTCCTGATCTTCTCCAGGCTTTCTGAAAATCATTCAGGACTTTTCTTTGGGCTCTGTTTGCTGTTGCAGCACCAAACGTGTGACATGTCCTTTCCTCTTATCCATAGTTTCTGAGCTGTCATGATCTCTTTTCAGCCCAAACGTTTTTATTTCTCAGAAGTTATCAGAGGCGGTGGCGAAACCTCAAGCTGCTCCCACATTCACCGACATTCTGTGCATACAGTTCAGGTTTCATAGATTGCCTACATTTCTCTTGACAAATTCCTTCTTTTCCCACAATCCTAACGGATGCTACCTAGTTAGCTGAGCTAGCAGAGCGTCTCTGCTGTTTCTCCTCCTGCAGGACTGCTCACCTGTCTGAGCCGCACAGAGAGCTGCGCTCACACGTTGTTATCTTCATATTATCGGCTCGGTGTCAACATCGAGCCGTTTCCCGCAGGTCTGTTTCCTGCCGAGCCGTTTTCTGTAGCAACAGGTTGTTGCTAGGTAACCAACGAGTGAGTGAGGTAGCCTTTCCTCTGCCTACATCCCCCAGAATGCTGTGCGGTTCTGGGTCTGAGTTCAGTGAGATTATCAGCATTCTATCAGATGTATTTCTATCATTATTGATCACGTGTCGATCACGACACGTAGCGTCGTTTTATCGCCCAGGTCTAATGTGAGCAATGAAAGTCCATCCAATGACCAAATACAATGTTGGCAACAATGTTTGAAATGTTATAATCAGCCCATTGTTGCATCCAAATAATATGATTGGTCATTGCACACATCCATAAAGTAGTAATATATGGCATATTGAGCAGCTCTACCAAAATCTTATTTAATTTTTTTCACCAGGAATGATTTTTCTTACCTCTGTCCAACTTTTCTGCTTCCAGGAGACGAATACTACTGGAAGCTTATTGCAGACTTCATTGGTCCTCAAACAGGGGAGGGACTAGACCTGAACCAGGGGCCATGCAAGAACAGACTGATGATCCAAGTTGGACTCCTGAGGGAGGACAATAATTTTCCCTGGCTCGCCATCACAGAGTGGCTGAAGAAGATCTTCCCCGCCCATCAGTCAGCTGACTTCCGCTGTTTGATTGAAAGAGGCATTGCAACAACGCTGAGCCTGGGCATCGAAGCCAGGTTTGTCTTTCTGGATTCAGATGTCAACTTCAACTTCGTTGGCCCAATATGCGACAGTATCGGAGTGGAGCGCCAGCATCTTCTGGAGCTCAGGGATTTCTCAGAGCGGGCACGGTCCATCGAAGTCACAAATGGACTGATTGTCGAGTTGAGCAACTTTGTTGCCAGGGAAAAAATTTCCCCAGTAGTCATTGTTTCCTGGCTAAGAAACTTTAACCCAGAGTACTGTAAGAGTGGGGCCATTCAGAAAGCATACAAGCTCCTCCGGTCCAGGATAAAGAAGCTGAAAATTTACTGTCGCAACTATGAAACGAGGAGTCACAGGAAGAATGCAGCCATTGAAAAAGTGCTTCAGAGTCCGTTTGAACTGGTTCCGAAGAAATTACCAAAAATTTTTGTAAAGAAACGCCTGAGAAGAGAAGATTACGAAAGGGTTACAGTCAAAGAAGAAGACGAGTGCTCAGAAATCTCCCAAGGCGAAGGTCCTGAGGCACGCAGGGAGGAAGTAGGAACCACGCTGCAGAGAGGAAATGCTGACGCGGGAGGCGAGGATGACGGAAAGACATCCAGCTCTGACTGCGGAGAATCCCTGACCCTGCTGGACATCGCCATGCTGTCCGTCCAGAAGCTGTCCAGCGTTTACGGCGGGAAAACTGAAGCGTGTAAAAGCGTTTCGTTGGATCTGCTGAAGAATCACTACGCTCTCACCTACAAGGAGCATCCAGCCATGGAAGAGTTTGAGAAAAAGGTGAACAGTGTCCGGAAGGAGACTTCCCTCGTGCACCCGGTGGTGTTTTTAAACTACAACGCTAATTACCTCGTTGATCTGCACGATGCGGTGGAGGCACAGATCATGAGCTTTGAGAAAGAGATCATCCTGTCCACAGGAGTGAAACTGGGCCGAGATAATCTTCCCAAGTTCAAGAACTTTGTCAGTTTGCCAGAAAGCGCCACGTCACGTTACATCCACATGGCCTGTGATATCCTGAGCCCGATCAGCCCGGAGAAACCGAACTACAGAAAGCATTGGGTGGCATTCTGTGAGGAGAAGGGAAACCCCTCCAGACTCGCTGTAAACCAATCAAACAGACTGAATAACTACTTTGAAGCAGCAGCAGGTCTTATCCACCATCACAAGGAGACGGCTCTCTTCTTTGCAGATCTGCTGTCAATTGCCAACGACCCATGTCCGAACATCATCCTGGAGAGCGTTGCAGCAGACGCAAATGACTCCATGATCCAGAGCTTCGTGTGTGTCGTGGCCATAATTTACTGCAAGATTCTCGGCCCCTATTGGCAGCTCCTGAAGAGCGGAGGAGAGTATGCGTTCTTCAGTCAATTCCTGCTGTGTCTGTACCAAAGGTTCATCGATTGGTCCAAAGATCCCTCCACGCTGCTGGCACCGGAGGAGGACAGCAATGTCTTTCTGCAGTTCCCGCTGCAAGAGAAAATCTTCACCGGGGTGTTTAGCTTCTGTGGCGAGTGGCACACAAACCGAGACCTGATCCGAGCTTGTCTGAAGAGGACCATCAAAGTGATTGCTGCCGTCACTGAGGAACACTTGAAGAACTTTTTACCTGGAGGAATGTTTTCCCAGATCCCTTCCACTGATGTGTGCTTGGAGTTGGTCAGCTGCACGTTCTCCGTCTTGATGGCAGAGTATCCCTTCGGCCATGCGTATCCATACAAGAAGAAAAGGCCGGACAAGCTGTCCAAGAACTCCTCAAAGAGCCAGCTGGACAGCTCGCAGGAAGACGAGGGCATATCTGGCAACAGCTCTGATGAAGCTTCGAGGAGCAGAAACGGCTCCCAGTTCAGCCAGAAAGAGGAACAAAGCCCTCAGGCGAGAAAAGGTTACAGAAGAGTCCCTGAGGAAGAGCAGGAGGAGAACATGGACAGGGACTACATTATCGCCACAGTGACCAGAAATGGAGGTCCCTGCAAAACCCAGCAGGACATTGAAAAGATGCTGCTGCGCTTTGATGGGAAGTCGCGACTGGAGAAAAGGGAAGGGCTTCGCTGCGAGATCCTGTATCAGAAGATGGTTCTGAACAACACCAACCCACACCTGGACCATCACTGCCTCAACTCCACCCAGATGGCGCTGAAGCTAAAATTTGCTCTCCCTCGTGTCAAACCTGGATACTCGCTGGTGCTGGCGCCCAGGAAGACCAAGCTGAGGCCCTCCGGCCGGCGCGCTGCGGAGGACCAAGCAGCTCCAGCTGCCGCCGCCGGCCTGCTGCCGTCCGGAGAAACGAATCCAGACTCTTCCTCAACGGAGGTCGGGATCACCAGCTGAGCTGAAACCCTACAAAGACTTTCTGTGTTGGAAATGTGAAATTTGATGCCACTCCATGTTAGCATGGAGCCGCTGCAAACATTTCAGGATATGAAACCTTTACATTTGGGAATGTTCCCAATGTGTAGTTCAAACTTGTTCTCCTGTGTCAAAATAAACATTTTCAAATTTTTTTTTATTGATTTTGTTTAGGTATTCTTTACAACAATAAAATGTTTTGAGGAAAGTTAAACATTTGCAGGAAGTAAAGGGCTTTCATTGGGCAATGAAGGCTAAGAGCTTAAAGGTGTTTGTTTCTAACTTACTCTGCAGTTAGAACAGCAGGAGAGCAACAGAGCGATTTTTAGAAGTGTAGATTGAGACAAGGATGAAAACAAGAAGACTGGACAGACCTGTTGGAATCGTTTAGAAGTTGTGGGAAGACCTTGTAGGATCATTTTGGTGCTGTTGGGATCCAGTATGTGGTTCTGTTGGTTCTGTTGTGATCCGCTCCTGTGTCACTGGAGCGGATCACAGCTGCAGGGAGTCTGGGCTCCCTTGGAGACAGAAACTCGGAGTAGAGCTGCTGCTCCTCCTCACTGAGGAGCCAGGCGAGGCATTCAGGCCACCTGGGAGGAAACCCAGAGGAAGACCAGGACGATGTTCCCCTGCTGGGAACGCCTTGGGATTCCTGGAGGAGCCGGACCAGGAGGCTGGGGGAAACCTGGGTCTCCCTGGCTGCCGACCTGCGACCCCAGACTAAGAGGAAGATGATGGATGGAACCGACTAAAACAATATATTCATATTTTTTCCTAAAATTCTGGATGGGATATTATACATTTTCTCATTTGATTAGGTCATTGCATTACAACCCCAAACTTTAACCAAAACTCTGCTGAAATTAAAATGTCTGTTCAGATATGTAAAATTTTAAAAACAAAGCTTTCTCTTCCAATTTCTTTAGAGGACATTATAATAAATCTGGTTGCCTTTGCTAATTAAAATTGTGTTAAAAGTTATATATGCCTACCATAGATCCAGCTGAGGTCTTAAGTAAAGAGACGTGTTGTCCAGTTTTGTCCACATGAAGGAAAAAGCCGGATTCTGTTCAGCAGTAAACGTGTTTTTCTTTAAAGCCTCTTCATGTTCACTGAACTTCGGCCCCATTTTCCGTCCTAATCTCTGACAGATAAAGAACCTGTCAGGAGAACAAACCAGCTCTCGTTTATTCAATGATTTATGTGGCTGATGCCTTCACTGCTGTAAGAAATTACAGATTGTTTATGAAAACAGGACGAGTGATCCCCAGTATGCAGAAATAATGATAATTGCGTTTCAGTTTGGTAAATTTTACATTAGGTTGCATTTTTGAGCTCATGTGTGATCGGAATTTGAATACAAAAGCATATTTGTGTATACATTAAATAACCAAATAAATATCTGCCAGTATTACCGTCTTAGTGCCATGCTTCTGGAAGTAAAATGTTCCGAATATTAAAAGGTAAAGATGCAAAATTTAAGGAAATTTCACCCTGATTTTAAAAGTTCTGAGTGTTCGTGAAGGCAGCAGAAGGGGCGGAAACTTTGCGCAATAGTCCATTGCTCATAGTAAGAGCCGACGCGGTGAGTGGAGGAGCTCCCGGAACCACATCACCCCAGAGATCCGGTCCATTCCCCGCCGAACCGAGCGGAACCATGCCGGGCAGTTGGTGGCGCGCTGCCGCGGTGAGCCACGGCCTGACGGCCCTGTTCGCCATGGGCTCCTGGGTTTCCGTCAACAGCCTGTGGGTGGAGCTGCCGGTGGTGGTGAGAGAGCTGCCCGAAGGTCAGTCCTCATCTCCGGAGGAAAACTCCCCCATTCCCGGTCCGCCTGACCCGGTTCTGTTCGCCAATTTATCACAACACGAAGCAACTTCATAATCACTTAAAGCGGTAATAAGTGACTCCTGCTCCAGTGTTGGGACCCATAAGCCTTTTCATCAGCTGATTACAGACTCGTGTTTACAAGCCGGTTCATTAAACTAATGGTTTCAATCCATCGATCCGTTATTTCTGTTCTCTCCAAGCAGTCAAACATTTATCAATCTTCAGCCTTCAGCCTGTTTTGCTCTCGTTGCAGGCTGAAGCTTCATCAGCTGCTCTTCATCAGAAGATGTTCGCATGTGGGGTTCCTCAAGGCTCTGCTGCTGGACCCCTTTCATTAAACATGAACCGGTTTTTGCGTCAGTCCAGCCCTTCACGTCCTCTGCCTCGGTGTTTCTCAACCCCTGGTTCTCGGCCCGCCCTGCGTGTTTCAGCTGCTTCCTTGCTTCCTTCTGCCCAGGTGATTTCAGCTGACAGGTGTTTGCTGAAGGAGGCGCAGAGCAGCAGGGGAACATCTAAAACATGCGGGGCGGTGAGCTGGAGGACCGGGCTGGGAACGCTGCTCCAGAGCACAAGATGACTATTAATACTGGAAAACCGTTCGTATAGATGCTTGATAGAAAATATGTGTAGCAGTAAAAGTAACAGCAGCTCAAAGGTACATTATTACATTGACAGGTGAAAATAACATCTAAAATCGTATTTTATTTGAAAAGAAGCTTGAAAAACGGATCAGGTTTCTACTACCTGACCAATATCTGGTTTTCTTTGACTTTAGATTTGATTATCCAGATTAGACCTGGAACAATTAATCAATTATTGAATTGTCAACTAATATAGTAATAAATCAATCGTTAACTGGAGTATACAGACTCTAAAAAAGCCATTTGCTGAAAGAGCAACACTGTGTGGCAAGATAAAAATCAACAACCGCTTTGTCTGTAAATCTGTTCTGACTTCACAAAGTTTTACGTAAAGTTGGTGGAGAATCTAAAACCTCCATAAAGCTGCAGTTTGTAGCTTTTTATATGTTTATTCCATGTTAAAACCGTTTAATGTGAGACGGATAAAAATAAATTAAATCGGCCTCTGCCCTGTTGTCATCTGCACAAATACACCAATCAGAGCCAGGAGGAGGGTCTGTAAATCACCCTGGTGTACATGCTACTCAGGCCCCTAGCACTCTGCTACGCTACCAACCTCAACAGAGCCTCCCCTGAACGGTAAAGCTAGTTAGCATAGCTATCGATGATGGTGGAGAAATGGGTCTCCTGGAACGGTAAGTTGTTTCTCCACCATCAATACATTGAGCAGCGTGTACACGAGATGAGTGACAGCGCTAGGCCCCTCCTCCTGACTCTGATTGGTTGCTTTTGACCGGGAAGAGTTCAGTTCTGCAGAGGGAGAAGGTGGAGGAGATGATCTGTGTCAGGTTTATTAGCAACAAGGTCAAAGGTCGTCTCATCACATCGACATCAAACAGCCACCAGCTGTGAAATGGGTGTAAACAAACGACATCATCAGATTATTGATCAAATCGATTCCAATCAACTGGGTTTACAGACATAAAGGAGCTCAGGGTTTCAGCTGATTTAAGTTTTCTGCAAGTTTGTTCCAGATCTATGATGCATAGAAGCTGAACCGGGCGGTTCTGATCCGGTTCTCGTCTCCTTCCAGGCTGGAACCTTCCTGCGTACCTCTCGGTGCTCATCGCCTTTGGAAATCTGGGTCCCATCGCGGTGACGGTGGCGCACCACTTCGCTCCGGGTCGCCTGAACGAACGCGTGGCCATTCACTGCATCCAGGCGCTGGCGGTGGTGGCGTCGGGGTTCCTGGCCCTTTTCTGGTCCCGCCAGGTGCCGATCGCAGGAGCGGAGCGGTCGCTCCCCTTCCTGCTGCTCAGCTTCGTCCTGGCTCTGGTCTGCTGCACTTCCACCGTCACCTTCCTGCCGTTCATGTTCCGCTATCCTCCAGAGTACATCCGCACATTCTTCATCGGCCAGGGCTTCAGCGCCTTGTTCCCCTGCGTGGTGGCTTTGGGCCAGGGCGTCGGCAAGCTGGAGTGTAAAACCGAGAACGACACAGTGAAGCCAGAGTACCTGGAGGAGAGCTTTCCTGCCCAAAACTTCTTCTGGTTCCTGTTTGTGATGCTCACCATCTCGGCCTTGAGCTTCATGGCTTTGACACAAAGACGGGCCGAGTCCCAGCAGGAGAGGCCACCCCAAGAGTCCGACGGCGCCGAAGCGGCAAAGAGCGGAGAGGAGACGCTCCGGCTGTACAACGGAGGAACGGCGGCGCCAGAGGACCCGGTCGGCCCGGAGCCGCCCGCTCCCCGGTTCTGGACGGGACGAAACGTCTACCTGCTGGCGCTGCTCGCCGCCTCCAACGCCCTCACCAACGGAGTGCTCCCGTCCGTCCAGAGCTTCTCCTGTCTGCCCTACAACAACATGACCTTTCACCTCTCTGTGGTCCTCGGCAACATCGCCAACCCCCTGGCTTGCTTCCTGGCCATGTTCGTGGTGCTGAGGTGAGACTGGAGGCGTTTCTGACCTGTAAAGGTGGATTTTCCCCCTGATCCTGTTCTCTCCTTAAAGTTCAAATGCTAAAAAAGAAATCCACAAAATGGTGTCAGGACTGAGTTCAGGGCCCCAAGAGGTTCAGAGGTCAAACAGTTGCGACCTTTGTGGAGAGGACAGTCCAGGATGCCGCTGTCTCCAAACTGGGCCACTTCCTGTCCGACTGGCCCTACTTCCTGTGTAGCTCCAGCTGGGTAAAGGTCACTGGTGACACAATAACAGTAAAGGATGTCGGGTTCTAGAAATGGAGTAAAAATGAGCAGAAAAATCTTTAAAAAGTTCTGGAGGAACTAAAGGAACCTAAAGAGAGAGGGCTGGGTCAGGACTTTGGCAAAGAGCATGACCTTTGACCCTCTGATGTGTTTCAGGTCCCCTGTAGGCCTGGGCCTGGTGTCGCTGGCGGCGGGCATGTTTGCTGCATACCTGCTGGCGCTGGCGGCGCTCAGCCCCTGTCCGCCGCTGCAGGCCAGCCTCGCTGGGAAAGCCTTGGTGGTGAGTTTCCTCTGGAGGCTTTTATTTTGATAAGCCGCCTAGCAGAGTCAGCTAAAGCTCAGGGGCCTCATGCATAAAACACTGCGCAGTTTTCACACTAAAACTTGGAGAAAAATTTAGAAAAGTGCAGCACACAAAAAGTATCAGATGTATAAAGCCGTGCACACACACATGGCTGCGCACCTTTCCTTTATAAATCCTAATTTACAGGAAACGGAGCAGCTGCTGCTCCGCCTGTCGCCTCCATAAATACGTCTTAATGTAAATTAGCATAAATACCCGGGAAAAAAATCCAAATTAATAAAATAAAAAACAAAGAGGTCTAAGTTCAAGTGCCTGAACAGCAGCAGTTCAGCCGGGATTTAGAGACAGAGAGTCAGAGGGCCTTTGGGTGGGAATGTGGACGTTTATTCTGAATAGTAGAATCATGTGAATAAGTTGTACATTTACAGAATAAAGATGCTTTATGTCCATAAGGCGCTTTCACAAAGCGGGAGGCTGGATGGCTGCAGCTGGACCGGTACCGGTACCGCTCGGCTCCTTCTTTAAGTTCTGCTCAGAGACCCAGGATGATCAGTCTGGATGAATCTAAACACCAATAAACCATCAGATCAATATGATCTCTGATCAATCCTCCCTCTGTTCTCCATCAGAGCCAAAGCTCCACATTACGGCTCACCTGGATGCAGCTACTGATATCCGTGTGACTGCAGACACACCTGGATCACCTCAAATAATCAAAGCTGTTGATTAGTTTCACTCAGCAGGTTGGAGTTAATCTGCTGAGCCTGTTTCCTGTTTTCAGTGAGAATGAAATGACCCCATAGATGCATTTCGGCTCACAGATCAATGTGTTACATCTCTATGAGACACAAACTGAGGAAAAGTGCCATTTACATTGGAGCGAGGTTTTCACATCCTTTTATTTTTATTTTGTGTTCGTGTTAGCTTATTGTCTGAGGATGAATGGGTTCAGTTTCATCGTTTAACAATAAAATATTAAAATCATGAAAAACATTGGTTTGGTGCTTCTTGGTCTAAATAACTGAATGTAGTCAGACTTCATTGATTTTAGGTGTGTTTTGACGCTTTGTGGTTTGATATTGTTCACAGAAAAAGTTTGTGTGGCTGCTGCACATTTTCACGCCGAGCGAAAAAGGGTGTAAACCTTGATGCAAAGTTAATTTTTATACATGCCGACTTGTGCATAAAATATGGGACCGCACATTTTTTGTGCACGCCGCTTTATGCATGAGGCCCCTGGATGTGTAACTTTAGGTAAATCCAAACGCTCAGAACCAGAACCACTTCTTGTTCTTGGCTAAATATGACAAGAAAATGTAACCTTTATTTTGAAAGTCTGGACTTTCACTTGATTGTCAGTTTAATCAAATCCAATCAGAGTCAGGATTTAATTGGTTGCCATGGCGATTCATTCATTCCTCCGGGAGCAATGTGAAAAATGCAAGTTGGATCAGAACAACTCCTGGTCTGAGAGGGTCCAGTTTCTCCAGAACCAATCAGAACCAGAGCTACTGGGAGTGAATGAGAGTGGGCGTGTCTCTGCTCTCTGATTGGTCAGAAACCAGGAAGTCCTCCAGGAGAGGGATTGGGTGGAGAGACGGGTAAAACCCGGAAGGTTCTGGATGTTCCTGGTCCGGATGATGGTTCTGATGCAAAAGACGACTGAAATGAAAAATTTTAGTATTTTAAAGTTTTGAGAAAAAGTTTATTCCAGCCACAGCTGATCAATAGAAATCAATAAAACAGTTTTACTGTGAGAGGATATCCTGTTTATGTTGCTAAGCAACCCAGAGGAAACATGGCCGTCCCCTGCTATCGCTCACCGGCTGCGTGTGTGCGCCCCCTGCAGGTGGGCTCCTGGATCCTGTTCACCGGCCTGTTCTCCTACCTGAAGGCGTCGGTCGGCACGCTGCTGCACGGCGCCGGGCGCGGCGCGCTGCTATGGGCCGGCTTGGCCATCCAGGCCGGCTCCCTGCTGGGCGCGCTCGCCATGTTCCCCCTGGTCAACGTCTACCAGCTGTTCGCCCGCGCCCACGACTGCGTGGACGTCTGCAGCAACAGGACTGCAGCTCCTCCAGCAGGGGGCGCAGCTGTTCCTGAGCTCCGGACGTTTCTGGACTGACGGCAGCAGGAAGCTCTTCGTCGTCTCTGACTCTTCCTCAGGAGGAAGGCCGCATGCTAATGACCTTCCACTTTTCTTTCTGTTGAAACATTTTACTGAAAGTTTTTTTGATGTTTTGGGATTTTTTTCCCCGTTTTGGGAATGAGATCTGATTCCCAGCTGTTTGGGACCAAAACTCACTTCCTGTTTCTGTGATCTGCTGACAGACAGAAGTAGCCGATGCCAGATGCTCACACTGAGGCTTGACCTTAGGGCTGCCACCTTTCAGAAATCCAAATAAGGGACGCCCCCTCACGGCGTGTCGCCCGACTCTCATGGGGTGGGACGTCCGCTGCAGTGATGGATAATATTTCATGGCAATGTTTTTGTTTTTAAAAAGTGATCCAGAGAGCAACCGTTCATACATAGAGTACTCCAAAACTGTTCTCCAGTCAGAGCATATCTTAAACATGTTTAATTAAGCAAGTGTAAAATGTAAACGGCTCAAGTACTGAGCGACTGATCATAACACCTGATTTAATATTCAAAATGTGTCCTCAGACAGCCAAAAGTACAAGTTATGTGAAAATTCTAGTATTGTAAAGAATATTAATAAAATATTTATACATATAAGGAGATAGATTTGGAGGCTGGTTCTAGGACAAATTTACCACTAGGGGTAGTCGGTGCTTTTTCATGGGGACACTTAAAAAAATGAAACAAAAAAACAGAGCAATATTTCATCATTTGATATATGAAGTGAGCCAAAAAGCCACTTGTGTCTCCAGAGATCCAGGCTGCAGATCCCTGGCAGATGGAAAGTCTGATTCTACACAGCAGCTAAAGGTGCAGCACTATAATTTTTAATTCAATGTTAAAGTAAAATTGTGAAGGTTAAAAAATCCACCACTGAGCATTAACAAAAGACATTTATTTAGCATAATTTCTTCTGTACCCCGTTGGCCCCCATCTAGATCCGCCCCTGGGCTTCAGGTCTGTGTCTGACATTAATTATACAGTAAATGACCACTGAACACTGAATTCATAAAAGATGTCAACATTTCTTAATAAAACAAACAGAAAGCTCTAACAAACCTTTTAAAAGTAGGAAATATTTATGTATTCACTGTTAATCTCTCGGTATGATTTGTTCTCTAAATCACCATTTGTATTATGATACATTAAATAAGCAAATAATCAACTCCTAACAGTCGACTAAAAGCACAATAAGAAGCTGAATAATAAAATGTTCTCCCATATCAGCCTCCGGAGATGACTGAGGGATGAAGAGATGCTGATTTCTGGTTCTGTAGGTTCTGATGGGTCTGCAGTTCCTCTCCTGATCCATTCTGTCTATCATACAGCAGCACCGCGCCACGATGGACACTTTTTTTGATCTTGATTGCCTGTATTCATCCTCACTAACATTATTTACTCTGGGATTTGCGTCTTCCCTCTCACGTCTGTATCTTTACGAGGTTTTGGTTCTAAGGACGGTGGCGTATCGGGCTGAGGACGTTTTAAAAAGACGGGTTGATAGCAGCTCACTGCGGCTGCGTAGTGTCCGTCTCTAGGCAACAGCATCGGTCCGTAGCGTTCTGGGGTCCTTTTTACGTCCCGCCACAACAATTTAGCTGACCTTAATATTTCCTGTTTTAATTTGGTCATTGTTGTTACACTTAGTGTTGATATGTGTGTGATAGGCGAGTCTATCGGTCAGTTATAGAAATACGGAACAAATCGCGTCCCGTAGCAACATTTAACAGCCAAACATGGGACAGTCCGTATTTAAGGGACGGGAGGCAACCCTACTTGACCTCTGACCCCCAAAGGTTTTAAAGAGACCATCCTGTTTATTCCTGCTAACAATAAAGCAACAGTTTGGTGAAATCTGGGTTTTTTATTTTTAATGTTAATGTTCTTTTTTTTTTTTTTTTTTTTACAGTTTTGGTTTCTGCTGTTGTCTTTATCCTCCAGTAATTGATCAATCATTAATTGATTATTTTGGGTGAAGGTGATGGAGGGTTAAGCTGACGGCCTGCAACATTCCTCCATAAATCAGCTAAATTATAAAATTTTTGTTCTTTTGGAATAAACTTTAGCCATGATGCAGGTTTTCCTTTGAGTCCAGAGAAAAACCCGAAACTTTACGATTTTCTAACATGCAATGAAAATAAATGGTTTTTATTTGGTATTGCTGGCATTTTCCATATTATCCCAACATTTGCTGATAAGTAGAAATGTTTTTATAGACTGCTGTGATTAGAAGAGCTTGTTGCTGGTTCCACAAAGCTGTTAAAACGTGACTTTCTATTGAGCAACCTGCAGCTGAGGCCGTTCGCCTCTTGATCCGCTTCTGGAGAATTAGCTGAATTCTGCAGATTCTCTACGAAGCGACGAGAACGAGACGCATCTGCTGCCCTGCAGGGTGAAGACGGCTATCAGCCAATCAGGACCAGGCTTTCTGCAGGACCCCCACCCCCAGCAGGGCTTACGCCTCGGACGCTCCTGCCAGTTATTATTGCTCAGGACTTTGGCTCCAGAAACGCTCCTTCCACCAGCAGCAGGTGAGTCTCTGCAGGCAGATCGTCTCCATCTGGTTTAGATTTTCATCAACATTCAACAGATTTGAGCTCCTAACACAGAAGCTGATTTACACTTTAAATTTTACTTCTATGATGATCTACAAGTGTTAAAACTTTCTGACTGTTTTCGTTTAGACAGTCGGTGTTGCTCAGCGTTTCCAAAGGAAACACAAAAAATCTGTGAACATTAACAGAAGATGGGAATAATTCACGCAATGCGCCTTTAGCTGGATGGATCCGTTCCTCATGGTGACACATTAATCTGGACTTACAGTTTGATCTGTTTTCTCCTGCTGCACATAAAACCTTGTAAATAAAATGTTTTCTGCATTATTTTATTTTTTATTATTTTACTGAAAGTCTAAATATGAATTAATAATGATGTTGGTCCCAATGCATTAGATCAAATTCAGCATTGATAAAGTTTTCACTAATCAATTATCTGACTGTATGTACATTAGTCATATCAACTAATATGACTTATTAATTATTATAAACCTTTTTACTGACAACTCTTGTTTGAAATTAACGTATAAAGGCCTTTAACTAGACCAGAACTGTCCCGCAGCCTCTGACTGAGCCTGCTGTCCGGGCGTCTCCCCGCAGGACGCCTCCGCCATGTCCGTGCTCACCCACCTGCTGGCCGTCCTCTTCGGGATGGGCTCCTGGGTCTCCATCAACGGCCTATGGGTGGAGCTTCCCCTCATCGTCCCGCAGGTCCCAGAGGGATGGTACCTGCCCTCCTACCTGTCCGTCCTCATCCAGGCGGCCAACGTCGGGCCGCTCGTCGTCACCCTGATGCACCGCCTCCGGCCCGGCGTCCTCAACGAAGCGGCGGTCATCTACGGGATCGTGGCGGTGGGCGCCGTGGCCAGCTTCCTGCTGGCTTTCTTCTGGAAGGAGACGGTGGTGGTGGCCGGCGCCCCCCGCAGCCTGGCTCTGCTGGTTCTGACCTTCTTCCTGGCGGCTGTGGACTGCACTTCCTCCGTCACCTTCCTGCCCTTCATGATGCACCTCCAGCCGCACTTCCTCACCTCCTACTTCATCGGGGAGGGGCTGAGCGGCCTGCTGCCGGCCCTGGCGGCTCTGGTCCAGGGCGTCGGCCTGGTGCGCTGCGTCAACAGCAGCCAGTCCCTAAACCACAGCGGCCACGGAGCCAGACGCCTGGAGGCTCGGTACCAGCCCTCCAACTTCTCCGCCGAGGTCTTCTTCTTCTTCCTCAGCGCCATGATGCTGGTGAGTCTGGCAGCGTTCCTGCTGCTGGACCTCCACCCGGCCGTGGCCCGGCAGCAGCCCGACCCGCGCTACTCCGCCGGGTCCAGGGAGAGGTCCAGGAGGAGCCGGAAGAGGCCCGAGCAGAGGCCCATGATGGACCCCTTCAGGCCCCAGAACCACAAACCCAGAAGCAGCTTGGGTTCCAGCTCCTGCAGCCAGAAGCAGCTGGTCTTCATCTTCGTGGTTCTGGGCTGGGTCAACGCCCTGAGCAACACGGCCCTGCCCTCCGTCCAGTCCTACTCCTGCCTGCCCTACGGGAACGGCGCCTACCACCTGTCAGCCGCACTGGCCGCTGTGTCCAACCCGCTGGCCGGCTTCGTCGCCATGTTCGTCTCCATCAGGTCAGCCAGGAACAAATACCTGATCAATAATCAAATATCCATTCAATTATTTTCTTCTCTCAGGACTAAAATGATATAAAGGTTCTACTGGACTTCATCAAGTCCAGAGGAGCTCAGAGCGCTTCACACTCATTCACATGCTGATGGTAGAGCTACTGCACGGTAGCCACGGCTGCCCTACACAGTCTGACAGGCAACCATGCACCAGCGCCCCCTGCTGGGCGCTCTGACCTGCAGCAGGTAGGGCGGGTGAAGTGTTTTGCCCAAAGACACGATGACAGAGTGGCGATCGAACCAGCAACTGGCCGAGGGGCGAAGTCCTGCCACCGCTGCTGCCACCGCTCCAAAACCTGAACTGAAGTCTGAGGATTGTGAAATAGTTGATCAAAAACAAGAACTTTCATCCAGACTTCCTGAAACTTGAAGAAAGAAGAAGTCTGAAGGAAGTCAGGAGGAAATGTGGAGAGAAGTTTTGGTTTTTCCTCATCAACTTCCTGCTTTGATGGATTCAACAAAAGCTCTGTTCTATTTGGAAGCACCTCACCACATGGGGTGTATGTAAAATTCTGACCTGTGTGGATCAGACATGTTCTGGTTCTGGATGTTCCTGACAGCTGCTTGTGGTTCTGCAGGTCGCTGGTGTTCCTGGGCTTCCTGACGGTTCTGGGAACCGGGATCGGGTCGTACATAATGCTGATGGCGGCGCTGAGTCCCTGCCCCCTGCTGGTCAACGACGGTGCTGGCGCCGCCATCATGGTGGGTCCAGGAGATTCTGATGGGTCCAGATGGTTCTGGTGGTTCTGATGGTGACCTTCCTCTGTCCAGGTGCTCGCCTGGATCCTCTTCATCTTCTCTCTGTCCTACGTGAAGGTCATCATTGGGGTGATCCTGCGGGATGAAGGTCACAGCGCCCTCGTGTGGTGCGGGGCAGTGGTGCAGCTCGGCTCCCTGCTGGGAGCCGTCACCATGTTCCCTCTGGTCAGCGTCTACGGCCTGTTCTCCTCCGGGGACCCATGCAGCACCAGCTGCCCCTGAAGGGCCCATGAGGGGGGAACCATGAGGGTTCCCCAATAAATCAGGAAGGTTTAAATGTTGCACTTGGTTTTAGATTTTTTGCTCTTTAGTTTTATTAAAAATCTGCACATTTGCCATAATTTAGTTTTAACTGCATTTATTTTCATTTCATTGTTTGCTTTATGACAATAAAAATCTCCAGGAATTTTCTCATTGAGTCGCCTTCAAAACTTTTCTTTCAGTTTCTTCATTGCATCTCTAAAGAATCTGACTTTGGTGAAAAAAAAACAACTAAATAACTATAACATTTTTAAATAAATATTCTGTATTTCATCTCTTTCTGGTCCATCAGTGTAACATCAGTCGTTGGATTTGCTGAAGTTGCTTTTGAAACATAAAAATAAAACTTAAACTTCGTAAGACTGGATAAAATGACGTAGTTTCTTCTTTTCTCCGTCAGTTGAACATCTAGCCGCAGTTTGAGTAAACTCCCAGCATTCTCTGCGTCGGTCAGCCGTCGCTTGTTGTTCTTCCTCTTGACGCAGATGAGCGCCCCCCCCTTGGTGGAGAGGTAGAACAGCGGGTGGACGACGCTGGAAGGAGACAACAGCAGGATGGAGATGGGCGTGAACAGCTGCTGGTCCTGAATCTGGAACTTCTGCATGGCGGCCACCGGATGTAGCAGAGCAGGTTGATGGCCGTAGTGGCGCAGACGGACCGGAAGGCCTTCCTCTTGACCAGAGGAAGCAAATTAACAATGGATTTATCAGAGAAACAAAAAGTTTCCTGTTTATTCTGGGAGAATTATGGGATGGAGCGAGAAGTTATCTCCAATAAATGGCCTGAACTCCTGATCAAAAACAAAAGTTATTAAAACCATCTGAAGATGAAAATGAGACCAAACTTACCGACAGCGTTGGAGGCTGAAACCGGACCAAGTTCAATCTGATCCTGATTTCCCTGAAAGCTGAGCAATGTCAACACACCTGATTTTCATAACAGGACAACAGGAATTCATCTAAAACACAAATATGGATCCTGAGTTTCATACAAAGAAATGTCTGAATTTTGGTTCCTGCTGCAGGAAGATTCCCTCCAGGATGTCAGAGAGCAGTGGAGTTTTGAGAATCTGCATCTTCACATCCCAGAGGACCATCTTCTCTTTCCAGAGGATGAGGACGCAGACCTGCAAGAGGGTGTTGGGTTCCCAGCATGTGAAAGGTCTGACCTCGAGGAGGGGGTGTCGAGAAAAGTCGAGCTCATCCCACTTCCCCATGCTGGAGATTTTAGTTTAATAACAATAAATAAAGTTATCTTTAAAACTGATTACACAGGTGACATCAAGACCCAACAGTAGAATCAGACGGTAATAAAATTAATCTGGTTGTGTGTGTTGTTGTTGTGTCCTGCAAACTTTGCTTTAATTCTACTACACTATAAAACATAATTCTGTATTTATAGAACATAAACAATTTGTCATTGTATCAACCTATAATTCTCAGTATGATTTTTCATTATTTATCTGTTCTGTAACTCAAGCTGTTACTGTCTCTAATCATCAATAATCATCACACAATCAAATTGTTACTGTCATTC
This sequence comes from Poecilia latipinna, assembly GCF_001443285.1. NCBI lineage: Eukaryota > Metazoa > Chordata > Actinopteri > Cyprinodontiformes > Poeciliidae > Poecilia > Poecilia latipinna. The sequence goes on along the minus strand of NW_015115165.1, from coordinate 10,255 downwards.
AGATCACGAATACATATTTCAAATGTACATTACAGATTATTCCAACCATTACATATGTATGTTTTTATTAATCTTTAATCATCATTAAATCAATATGCAAGATTACTGTTATTTCTCAGGCCTTTATGCTCCGTTTTCTGCGTGTACCTGGAAAGATCTCACCACCTTATGCCAGTTTTCACGACACCCCCTCCTTGAGATCGGACGGTGCTTCGCAGAAAACACATAGTCCAACTAAAACAATTCTAATACATCATCACAATGGATAGTTAAGATGTCCCTTTCGTACCAAGTCACGGGAGAAGATGACGGTGTCCACGTGTCCACGACTTCATACTCCGTCAGGTGTGATGGTGGGGAAATCCAGGCGTCCGCGTCCAGCTCATCCTCTACTGTGGAACTGCACAGCTCAGAGAGATCGTGGCGCTCCAGCTGAGGTGGTGGAGTTGGAGCGGACTCATCCACCTCCAAATCCTGCTGTGGGGCGGCTGGGAAGTCACAACACGCCTCCAATTCTTCAAGCAGGTCCTGGAAATCCTTAGCAAACGAAGGAGACTGCATCTGGCAAATGCAGGTGACGGTGGAGCTCGTTTGGCTACTCTGATCCTTGTGTGATGGGAGAGGTGCATCATCAGTCTGGCACGCTTGGTGAGATGAACTGAGAAACTCAGCTTGGGTACTCTGTTCGTGAGTTGCAATGCTGGCCTGGCATCCGACGTCGACGACATATCCGAAGATGCCGGGCAAACTGGTGGAATGGAGTCACCCACTGCCACTACTTTGCCATCCAAAAGATGCAGAGTAAGAAGGCACTGGCGGGTAATCTGATTTACCCAAAGCTTTTGGACTATGGGTAACATCCGGCCATCTTCTAAAGGCGACGTTTGAAGCGCGTCGTCGTCCTGGCCCAACGCAGAGGTCCACACAACTTTGTGGTCCCGTTCCAGGGATCTAGATGTGGAAGCCGCAATGTAAGGCAGATCCTCTCGTCCATGAAGGCAGAGGATTGCCGTTACATCACCAAGGTGCACGCAATCGTGACACCAGCGGGCAGACGATGCAACCCATATGAACCCAGAGGATTCTGCGGTCGTTCCACATCCCACACAGCAAATCGGTGCCTGAAGAGAAACAGCAACCTAGGTAACTTCATGATTAGTAGGTATTGATAGATACTCAGATAAGTAAAAATGGCTTAGAAGCGAAAGCAGGAGCATAGAAGGTGAGCTGGTTTAAACTCGTGTGCCTCTTTGAGCTGCGAGCCATGGGGCAAGCCATGGGGAATTTATCACAGGGGAAACATTCTCGGATACTGGCGAATCCGAATTCTGCACATGAAACGAATCGTGAAATATCGCCGCGTGGGTCATAAGCCACATGACGATAGGCAGGGTAGACGTCTTCTTCATCCAGTAAAGGATCACAAAAACTCCCCACCCTGTAGCCCAGAGGGCTAGGATTGCCCATCTACGAAGCCAGCGACGTCTGCCTTGGCCCTTGATGGAAAAGGCCTGGCGGGCCAGATAGGTGAGGATGGACACCGCCAGAAGACCTTCGACGATAGCGGTGAGCAACTTGAGTGGTGCAGCCCGGGTATCGTGGGTTCCTCCGCAGACCAACTCCATTATTAGGGCTGTCGTGTCGATGGTGATCCAAAGGCATGCCACGATGCCTCTGCGCCAGTTGATGCGGGTCCTACCCATCAGATAACAGGCAAAACGGGAGGGAGCACAATCCCATCTTCGCAGAAGGATGGGTCGCAGAATGATCTTTGCATACCCTTGGAGGGCAACGAGCACTCTTAGGGGTTGCCCAGCGGACCAGGACCTGGTGTGGCAGTAGACTACCCAGGCAAGGATGAAACCGACTTGTTCAAGGGTACTCACTTGAATGGGTTCAAAGAGTGGAGTGGTAGCAGAGGAGTTGGTCGAAGAATTAGTTGTCATGATATCCCCAGTTGGTTCTTGCTTTGGGTTAGATCTTGATAGCAGCTCTGAAGAACGGTGTAGGGCTCGTTGGCACACAGCAGCTCCTTTTTATGCAGAATCAGGCTCCTCCTTTGGAGGGAGGGGCTGGTAATCCCTCCCCTTGCAACGACAAAGTGCTTTTAACCACGCCTCTAAGATAACCTTGCCCAGAATTAAGGCAATTGCTACGCCCAGGATGCCCAACAAATATGGCCACAACATGCTTAGCGCATTAAGCAGCCAATGCTCTATAATGGTGAGTCCTTCACCTACTACGTTAGTGACCTCCTCTATTACGTCTGTGACAATAGTGACCAGTGTTGAGCCCAGAGTCTCGTACCAGTAACAGTCATGTTGATGTTGTCCTTTTCCACATTTCTGCCACACTTCCTTAGAGATGTTGCAGGTGAGGTTGGAATATAGAAGGTTAGGGCCAACCCAGTCAAGCCCGGGGTCCACCTCTCCATCACACAGACTTTTTCGGAATGCATGGCCTTCTGCAATGGCTATGAGGGTGTCAGGGATGAAAGGAACGGGGTGATTGAGAATACTTCCTCATGCGTGTAGCGGTCCTCTCCTTGTCTTGCAGCTCTGTAGCTCCTTTCTCTTCGTCTCACGATCTTTCTGGTCCTTGGAGATGTAGATGAGCTGGTCTCATGGAAGGAACACACCAGTTCTTCCTCTTTGCCTTTGTCTTTATCTTCATCTTTGCCTTGGTCTTTTTCAGTTTCTCTGATTTAGCATTCACTTTGAGTGTCCCAAGCCCAGCTGATGAGAGAAATGCAATTTGAAGCCACATGTTGCGGGGCTAACGGGTTGGTCCCGCAACATGTGGGACCACTCCATTCCAGCTCTTCTTCAGCTGCAGAGTTCTTTGTCCATCTCGATCTTGGCTCAAAGCTGCCTGAAGGATCCAACCAAAGACTCCTCTTTTGCACTCACCTTAAAAAGAGTTTATCCACCCTTTTAGTGCATTTGCATTGGCTAGCTTTGTTGCTGTGCCTGTCTCATTGGCTGACTGCTTGGACCGATGATCTCATATCCATCACTGTCTTGGAGACATGATGTCTGTTCTAATGTCCCAAGTTGCTCAACAGTCCTCTTGTGTCTAACCTTTTCTTAGGAAAGTTCAGTGTTGTGGTACTCGAGATCGGTCTTGGTCTCGATACCGGTCTTAAGACCGTTTTCTGATGGTCTCGGTCTTGTCTCGGTCTCGGGCGCTGAGGACTCGGCATTTTATTTCAAGACCAGTCGAGACCGCAACTGTGAAAATATCACTAAACGTGCAGCATACTGTCCACTTTATTTGTTAACATCTTTGTTTTCAGTGGATGCAAAACGCACCGATTAAAATCCAAGCAACTACGTGTTTCTGTTACTCTCTCCCACCCCTCCCCCTCCCCACCTTTCACTC
>NW_015115165.1:0-899 GCF_001443285.1 Poecilia latipinna | reverse complement strand
AGATAACTTTATTTATTGTTATTATTAAACTAAAATCTCCAGCATGGGGAAGTGGGATGAGCTCGACTTTTCTCGACAAGGAAAACCAACGTGATCAGGAGACGTTTTCTTTCTCCTTCTTCCACTTCCTTGTTGCTCCAAAGTCAGACGTCGCAGCGTTCTGCCCGGTCAGACCGGACCGAACCCCGTCCGGTTCTGAGGAGAAACTAGTTTCTGATTGTGGAGGATCGATCAGCTGATCAGGATCAAAGCAAATCCTAAACCAAAAAACAGCCTGAGAATCTGAAATATGTTTACATCTGGGTTAATTTCAATAAAAAATGAAGAAATGTTTAGTGTTTCAGCTTCTGCATAAAACCACTTTCATGCTGAAATAATTTTTTGTTTAGGTTTTAGAAAAACATTTTCTATATGTACCAATGAAAATGAAAGTTTTCTGATTCTGTGCAGAAATTGAATGAAAACATGAAACTCGTTAAAATGATCGACTATTAAGGATTTATTACAATCAGGAATTATACTAATTCAATTCTAAAATACTTTTGATCACAAAGGGAATTAAATGTTTCTCCAAGATTAAAGATAAATAAAGATCTTTATTCACATTAAGATCATTTGAAGGTTTATGGAAATTGTTTTTAATTTGCTAGACTCAGATTTAGATTCTTCACCTGAACATTTCGACTTTCTCTTCATTTCGTTTTACTGTTCAGATGTTCGTTCGTTTGGACCCGATCTGCATCAGAAAGCAGATTTTATATTTCCTGGAGAAACTTGAAGCTTCCAGAAATTCATCATTTTTCTTTTAAACATTTGTTTATTTGTTGGAAGTATGAAAATAATTCCCAATTAAAGCTCCGCGGAGCCTCAAGCGGCCCTCGCAGCCAAGCGCCGCTCAA
>NW_015115164.1:69544-83743 GCF_001443285.1 Poecilia latipinna | reverse complement strand
TGTATATATATATATATATATATATATATATATACAAATAAATAAACATGATGTTTTTTTATAAAAAAGAAACACTTTTTTCACATCATACATTAACAGCCGGACCATGTTACTTCTGGTGAAAATGATGAAGAAGACAACAGGAAGTGTTAGGAGGATGATGGCTTGTAGTTTGTTTAATTTTTTGGAAACTGTGCAGCTGCTCCACCAAAGTTCTCACAGCATCACACACTTGATAAGTTGTACGTCATTCCAACATGTTGAATGCATGAGTCTCCTATAAAATCAGTGACTACAGTTTCCCCAAAGTGCTGCATACACAGCCGCTCCCAAGTATAAGGGGCTTGTCACGCCAATGCCTGAATAAGACGTTGATGTCTCCTCTGATGGCTTCTAGATGATGTGTGCTGAATTATGAATATATCTCATGTAAGTGTTAACATTTCTTACTGCCATATATTTTAATGATGTGTCGTGTGAACTAACTTATTCACGTTATTTTAACTTAATTTCTAATTTAGTGGGACCACTGGAATTGTGAAATTGTGTTTTTTGACAATGGCAGAAAATAGACAACAATTTGTGCAGATTTGTAATGGAAACGCAGCTATAGACAACCATCTTCTTCCTATCCACTTGAAGAAGTGGACAGGAAGAAGACTAAAGAAAATAATCTTCTTAAGTGTTGGACCTGAACAACTTCAGATTACGTTGTCACCCACTTCTTCAGTCTTTTTCTTGTAACTCTTAATGTCACTTTCGTCTAGAGGCAAATTCGCTCTTGAGCTTATGCCGTCTTCTTCGTCATGCAGAAGTCCAGCCTTTGGAAACTCGTTGGCAGTCCACATATTAGCTGCATCATTCTTTAAGCCAGGGGTCTTCAACCCTGGTTCTCAAGATCTGCTGTCCTGCAGTTTTAGATGCATCCTTTCTCCAACACAGCTGAACAAATAAATGACTCATTCAAGAGGTAATTCAGTCATTTGATTCAGCTGTTTTGGAGCCAGGATGCATCTGAGAGCTGAAGGTCCCAGTCAAGCCTCGGAAACCCCTGCTAAAACACTGACTGTGTTCAAAGTGTGTCAATAAAGTAGAGGCTTAGTGCAGAAATTACGGCACAAGAAAAAGTGGAGTACTTCTCATGTGGGAGGTTTTCTGCTTGCAATAATAAATCCAGTGGCTTTCTTGAATTTGGTCGGACATTGTGTGTGTGTTTGCTTATGTGTACCAGTGTGTGGAGGATGTCGCTCAGGTAGAATGAGGTTCTGGAAGTTGATGATGCACACAGCCTCGGCTCCAAGCCAGCGATCAGAAACTGCCTTAATGTAGTACTGGGAGGGTAACGGCTCAAAGATGGGAATGGTGAATACTATGTGCTGAGGCTCTTTGGTTACCACCTACATAAAGAACCAACATACAAGACATTAAAAACTACACACTCCATCCTTAATTTAGCTAAGGCCCAAACAAAAACCAACCTGTTTCTTCTGCAGGAGGAAGTACTCAGAGTGGTAGATGTGATCATTGATGGGGTCTTCCACCCACAACCACCATGGCTCACCCACAGATCCGTGGACCTGAAGTATAAGTAAAACATAGCACCTATCAAGATAAGAATCACAAAATGCTTTAACAAACTAAATAAATACACAAACCAAAGTGAAGCAAAGGCAGATTAAAAAAAGATATGTTTTTTGCTGGCCTTAAACTTACACTCTGCTGATCTGAAAGTCAGAGGAAGGGAATTCAAAAGTCTTGGTGCCACCAAAGAGGAGGATCTGTCTTCTTTAGTTTTTCATTTTGTATGGGGGACAAACAGTAGGTATTGATCACAGTATTGTTTCCCAACCCTGGTCCTCAAGGCACGCTACCCTGCATGTTTTTTGATTTCTCAATACTTCAATACAAAAAATGTACTGTACAGCTCAATGTGCCTCATTCAGCTGATTGCAGCTCAGCAAATACCTGTTAATTGAAATCACCTGAGCTGAAGCAAGGAAGCACCTAAAACATACAGGGCAGTGTGCTTTGAGAACTATGCTGGAAAACACTGGTTTTCTTTTCATTTAGCAGGAGAAAACTTTCAGTCATCCATTTTTTTAATTGAATACAGACAGTTTAGTCAAATGTGCAGTTCATTAGACTTCATTAAAGAACCCGAAAAGAAATATACAACATAAAAATGATGGGAAATATGCTAAAAAGATAAAACCATTGGACCAAAAGGGAGCAGATAGAGCAGAAACAATAGTCCCAAAAAAGAGCCCTCTCTGTCCTGCCAAAATGAACAGGACAGAGACTGGGATCTGTACGTAGCCAAATAAAGTTGATCTATCAGACAAGTAAGAGGACAATCATTTTAAAGCAGAACCTGGTACAACAGCCCAACTCCTCAGCCTCTCTATTAGGGTCAGATGGTCAACAGTGTCAAAAGCTGACATCAGGTTTAACTTAAGCAGCACAGAACATTTTCCTGAATCACTCTGCATCAAAATATCAATGGAGAATCTAAGAAGAGCTGTTTCAGTTGAATGTGATTTATGAAGCCCTGACTAAAACTGGTCCAGAATACTGTGATGATCCAGAGCAGCAGTTAACTGCCTGGCCGCAACCTTCTCAAGAATCTTTGAGTTTAGAGGTGGCTCTGTAACGGCTAAACAAAGAAGAATCCAATTTTTTTTTTTTTTTTTTAAGAGTGGATAGATGACATCACTCTTTAAACAAACAGGTACCTGACCAGAACTTAAAGAAACATTTACTATGTTCAGAACTTTACAACCGTTGATCTCAAAAAAATGTACTGGTAACATGTCCAAAGAGCAGGAGGACACCTTCATGACACTGACAAGCTTAACTAGCTGGCTGGAAGCAGTGTGAACTAACAGGGAGGGAAAAGTCAGCCCAGCTGTAGGTGGAAAAATATTATTTCTCACCTTACTGACTTCAGTCTATGAAATAAATTAGTTTGAAATCTTCATTTGAAGAAATAGGAACAGAAAATGCTGAAGTAGTAATGACCCTGATAGCATTTAAAACATTTTTAGAACAATTTGTAGAACATTTTTAAAACAAAATGACAACAGCAATTTCACAACAGTAATGTTGGAACAATGTCAATGTGCATCATATCTGTATGTGTGTGAGCGTGAGGGGAGGTACATGTGTGAGAACGAGCTTGTTTCTTGAAACTAGCTAACCAAGCTAGCTAACATCACTCTCTGTATTCTATTGTGCAATGTGTACCACGCATGTGTGTATGTATCTCCATCCATCCATCCATCCATCCATCCATCCATCCATCCATCCATCCATCCATCCATCCATCCATCTTCCTCTTATCCGGGGTCGGGTCGCGGGGTAGCAGCCTAAGAAGGGAGCACACCTCACCAGGGAGGAGTCCAGGAGGCATTCTAACCAGTTGCTCGAGCCACCTCAGCTGGCTCCTGTCGACGTGAAGAAGCAGCGGCTTTATTTTGAGTCCCTCCCGGATGACTGAACACCTCACCCTATCTCTAAGGGAGATCTCAAAAACCCTACAGGGAAAATAAATTTCGGCCGCTTGTATCTGTGACCTCGTTCTTTCGGACATGTGTCCGAAAGAACACATGTGTCCGAAAGAACTCATCTCATAACCATAGATGAGGGTAGGAACATAGATTGACCAGTAAATCAAGAGCTTCGCTTTTTGACTCAGCACTCTCTTCACCACAACAGATTGGTACAGCACCCGCTTCACTGCAGACGCTGCGCCAATTTGCCTGTCGATCTCCTGCTCCATTTTTCCCTCATTGGTGAACAAGATCCCGAGATACTTAAAATCCTCCACTTGGGGTAGGACATCCTCCTCGACCCAGAGAAGGCACTCTATTCTTTTCCAGCTCATTTGGATTTATTCATTTATTTATATACAGGGGTGAAAGTAGTTTTAAATTCTTGAGGGTTTTATTACCCCCAAGAATTTAAAACTTGGGAGTACCCTCCGCGGGTGGTCTCTCTCATTCTCTGAGCTCGAGTCAACATCAATATTTCGGTAACACTTTATTTTTATTGCCATGACACTGTCATAAACATGACATAACACATGTCATGAACATCAATAAGTCTAAATGAATATTTATGACTGTTGTCGTAAAGCGTCATTCGGTAAATTATGACACTTTTAATACAAAGTTGACATTATTCAAAATGTCTTTGTTATGACAACTTGACATTAACCAAGAAATCATTACTGATATAAATTTGTTATGAAAGTATTACTGATTGCTAGGGATGTGCCGATCAGGTTTTTTCCTGCCGATACCGATACCGATCACCCATGAGGGCCGATACACCGATACCGATCACCGATACCGATCACATTATTCTAATTTTTTTTAATAAGCACTACTGGTTATATTATGTGGAAAAAGGAACCATGAATTCACCTTAATCTAGACAAAAACTTTTTAATAACTTTTTCCAAGAAAAAAGCAAAACAAAACAGGCATTGTGCAAGTTGTACTATTTTCGATAATACTACATTAACAGATTGAAAACGTGAAGGCCCTGAATAGGCTAAATGTTCAAAATAAAACCTCTCAACATTGCCAAAAAAATTCAATTATAAAACTTAACATCCAAAGGCAAATACAGGTTGAATTCAAATAAACTATCACATTAAAACTGACAGTACTGCTAACTGTTTTGTGTCTGTAACTTCTATTGTGCAAAAAACTAAATAAAAACTGTTTACTTTTTCTTAAAATAATGTATAAAATAAATATACAGTGGATTTTCTGCTTCATATGTGAAATAATTTTTTTTTGCTTCTTTAACAATATTAATATAGTCTTAAAAACCCTCAAATGAAAAACAGGAAATTAAGGTGCATTTGCTTTGAACAGGCAAAAATGTTGAACAGCATTTACACAAGCCAAATACATATTACTTGTTGAGCATTGTGGGAAGATTCTTTTTAATAAACAGAAGCATCTCAGCTTTTTCAGGCATGAGTCTACTCCTGTGTTCGTCCACAATGTTGGATGCAGTGCTGAATAAGCGCTCACTCTCAACACTTGTGCAGGGTGCAGATAGGTATGCTCTTGCTACTCTAGCAAGGCCAGGAAAGCGTTCCTTGTTAGTTTTCCAGTATTCCAATGATGATGCACTTCGAGAGATGGGTGGCTCTGAGAGGTAGATTATCATCTCTGATGGTGTTGCTTCTGCACCTTTGGTGTGAACCTGCTGCATAGTTTCTTCTGCCAGGATTTCACCAAATATGGAAGATAAGAAACCTGGTCGTGGCACTTTTTCTGCTGGCTCCCCTGTGCTGTGAGCTCCAGGTTCTTGGTTTGTGTCCCTCTGTGTGGCTTCTGTCATCGCACCAAGAAGCATTCTGTGTGTGTTGGTCTTTGATTCTTCAGAATAAAACCTGTCTTTGTACCTCAGAGGGGCAGAGGGAAATCATGTTAAACTCATTGTTTTGGGTCAACTGAGAAAACAATAATCATTTTTTGGTAAATATTTTTCTATCACTATTTGATCATTTTCTCACCTTGGGTCTATGACTGTCGCTAAGGTGTAGAGGGGCTCTTCTTCAATGTCAGCAAATCTTTTGGTGACAGCTTCCAACAATGTCTCCTTAGTTGTCTTCAAACCATGATCTGCTGCAGACTCTTTGGCAAGAAGACGCTTTAAAACCATCACAGAGGGTATGACATCAGCAGCAGATGCAGTTGATGAGCATATTTCCTTAGTCAGCTCTTCAAAAGGTTGCAGGAGTGTTGTTATGTTTTCAATCAGATCCCACTGAGAAGATGTAAAGGTAGCAGGAACGTCAAAATCAGCTATGTAGACACCCAGTGCTCTTTTTTGCTCAAAGAGGCTGTGGAGCATATAATAGGTGCTATTCCACCTGGTGCTGACATCTTGTTGCAGTTATTTGGAGGGCTGGCCGAGTTGATTCTGTACACCTTGAAGCCTTGCATATGCTAACGGAGAGTGCTTGAAGTGCCCTACAATCCGTCTTCCTTTGGCAATAATGTCACTTATACTGCGCTGTGATAACACTGCCTCGTGAATGGCTAGTTGCAGAGTGTGAGCCATGCACCCCAAACTTGGCAGCCCAGCAGCTATCATAGCTTTCACCATGTCTCTGGCATTATCTCTCAGTATCACATGCACTTTTTCTTTTGGAATATGCCATGTTTGAAACATTCTTTCAAATGTGGCTGCTAAAGCTATTGCAGTGTGGGAGCCAGAAAACTCCTGGGCATGTAGAACAGCTTTATGAAGTTGAAAATCTGGATCAATCCAGTGAGCTGTTAAACTCAGCATTGATAGAGGACTGACGTTCGAGCTCCATATATCTGTTGTAAAACTTACGGAGGATGAGAGACCTTCTTTAAGGAGACGTTCAACGTGTAAGTACACAGTCTGATGGAGTTCAGGCAGAGCTACGTCTGTAAAATATTTACGTCCCGGTAGTATGTAGCGGGGCTCCAAGTGCGAGAGCAGTCTGCGAAACCCGACGTCTTCCACCACTGAGAACGGCTGGTCGTCTAGTCCAATGAATTCCATTATTTTTCTGCTTATTTGTTTCGCATTCTGACTTTCACGCTCATACGGACGAGTGTTGGTAATTGTGCGCTGCGTTAGCCGCTCTTTGGCTGGTCCCGGTTTCTTTTTTTCATTCTGTGCTGTGAGCTTTGAAAACTCACCGAACTCGGTCAAGTGGCTGCTCTTTAGATGTCTTATTAAATTCGTAGTATTGAAGGATGTTGATGAGCTTCCCCCACGACTTATTTTCGAGTTGCACGTGTTGCAGAATGCAAACTTAAAATCATTTTCACAGACGGTGTAAAATTTCCACACGGCAGACATGTTTGCTTTGAATTTGCAGCCGCGCTTGCGCAGTGTGAAGGAAATGGGGCGCCACTGCAGGCTGCAAAGTATGAGAAGCACGTGATCGGTATCGGCAAAAGAGCCAATGATCGCCGATCACCGATCATGCACTTTTTCACGAAAATCGGCCCGATTGTGATCGGTGACCTATCGATCTGCACACATCTACTGATTGCACTTTAAAAAATAGGTCACTTTATGTTATTAAAGGTAAAGTTTAAACAATATGAAATGGGAAAAAAGTTATTTATTAACTGATTTAGTTGTGTTTTAGATTGTTCTTGAAAAACTAATCAGTCATGGCTGATTAGTGGGGGAACTCACGGTTGAACAGTGAACCCGTTGAGTCTTTACAGCAGACAGCCACTCCCCTCTCTTGCAGGTACTGCGTACCCCCGCTAAATCTTTTAGGGGTACGCAGTACCCTACCGTACCCCCCTACTTCCACCCCTGTTTATATAGCTATGAATTTTTATTTTATTTATTGAAAAGATAAAAGAAAGAACTTTGAACACATTGATCAACAGGTTTTGCATGTCATTCAATACATTCTCTCTTTTGGTTTTCTCATCCAGGGTGGCAGACACACACAGAAACACATGCAGACGCACGCACGCACGCACGCACGGACGCACGCACACACAAATAATACACATGCACAGTAAAGAATAAGCAGTAATGCTAGCTAGCCTGGCTAGATAACTAGTGTTAGCTAACTTCAAAGATGGCTGATATGTTGATTCGTGACAATAACACTGTCAGTATTCACACACACCCGTACACGTACGCACATACACACACGCACACTTTTATGAGGTAAAAAACAAAGAATAATTATTTGTAAAAGTTCTTGCTGTGTAATTATTATTACTTAGGGGTAACACTTAGGACTCGGTGTGTTTGGTTCACACAAAAATGTTTTCCTGACAGTCACAGTTGGTAATAAACAAAGATTTCCATTAAATTCAATAGGAAATGACTGCGGGTCATTTTTGACCCACTCATGGAAGAAAAGGGTAGTGATATAAAACATGCTATTTCTTAAAATGTATAAAAGGTAAATAAAAAAAATTTGGATTGCATGATATAAGCAACGTGTTTTTTGAGGAATACCTGGAATATAAAGTGATGAAATTTTTTCAATACAAAGATGAGTCATGACTGAGTTACCTCTTCAGCATTTCATAAAACTTGGCAAAGGCCCAATAACGAGTCATTAATTTGATTCAGGTGTGCTGAAGCAGGGCACAGTAGACCTGGATGGTTGGCTGGAGATGCCTGGTCTAGATGTACAAAGCTGGTAAAAACATCTTCATAATAATGGAACCACTGACAAATGTCATGGAATCCAAAATCTGCATAATTTTCTTTTTACTTCTGAACAATCCAGCACATAAAAAGGAACAAGAAAATATATTAGATTTATGTGACAAAATGCAAATCAATGGGAATGAATATTTGTGTTAAGCACTTTAAACAAGATGGCCTTATGATTACCATCTTGACTGATACAGACAAGAATGAATGAGACTGGTGTAGAGACAGTGTCACACACAGTGTTTGTGTGTGGTTTGTTTTCAGGGTGTCTTCAGGGAGGAGGGCTCATGTGTTGGGACATGTGTCCTGGCTCTGCAGCTGGATCACAGCTAAGCCAGCCAGTGTTCCATTACCACTCTCCCATGATTAGAGCATGCATTGCTAATCGGACATAAACATTCATCTTCATATTCAGCCCCACTACAATAGGCTTTCTGTTTCCCTCAGATTTCATTACAATGTTTGCGCCAAGCTTCTCCTGATCCACCAGTGGCCAGTCTGATCACTGAGGTGAGACATCTTGGCGAGGGCTGCAGGCATTCAGGCTCTCAAGCACAGATGGAGATTCCAGGGCGGGAAAAATAACAAAGATAGAAGCAGAATGAATGTGGTCATGCTGTGGTGCTTGGGTTATTAAATAGTTGTGTAAATATTGAGTAGTGTGTTTTATTAGAGAGGAGGAGGAAAAACCCTGAAATAAAACGCTCAAATGCAGCAGCTGTTGTCTCCCTGGATTCACAGCATAATTCATCCTTTGGAATCTGCTAACAATTAGTATCTATGACCAAGTACTACAGAAATGACAGAGCTTTAAACAGGAGGGGTGTGTTACATGCAGTGGGAAATTTATAAATATTGTCAAAATGGGTAAAAAAAGAACCAGTTCTCAATATTTAATTTCTTGTTCAAATCTCTTTTATGAGGCAATGAGGAAAAGGATATAGCTTCATTTTAGAGTGCTGCTGAGCATTCTTGAACTGGAGAACTGTTCTCACACTGACTGAGTCAGTTTCTGATGTATCAGGTAGTGTTGCAGGTTAAGATCACCTAACCCATGACCAAGTCCAGACCAAGCCCACAGTGCATCAAGATCGAGACAAGAGCAAGACTTTTAGGGTCCGAGACAAAGACCGAGAGAGGTCGAGACCGAGTCAAGACCAAGACCAGTGCCCAAAGCTACATAACACAATAAAATGTGAAATATGACCAAAATTGCTTCTTAAATTAATCTGAAAGATCCACATTCCCATAAAAACACATAGATATTAAAAACTTTGACCTGAAATAAATTTAACCAATATAATTATCAATTCAAATTCTTCATTCTGCTTTGCTTCCATCTCTGTGCCACAATCCACAGAGATCACATGCCATCCCTAAAAAGATAATGCCCAGGGCATTTGCCCATATTGACCATGTGAGAAACCACCACTGTCTACCCCATTAAACATAGCATTTAATGATGCTTTAATGGTAAACAACGCTCAACTATGAACACTGACCAAGGAGCAACAAGCAAGAAGTAACCAAGCACAAGGTGCGCACCATGACTGTTCTCACCCTCTCTCCCGCTGCATGAAGCCAGGCAGCACAGTGCTGCAATGTCTGCCCCATGACAGGTGACGAAAACAATCAAAGAGCAATGAGCATGTTCTGTGTGCTCTTCTGTTCTTGTGTGTTATTTGCTGATTAAATACATATCAATGTATATAATTAAACAAAATAATAATAGCTTCTGCAGTGTACGCAGAGGATTACAAGAACAAAGAACGGCTCTCAGTGAGGCTCCAGTCCTATCGTTTATAGTAAAGAGGAATCCAGAAGAATCGGATCGTTCATGTATGTCACATCACTATATTGCAGATTTTGGTCACAGAGTTGTCTCATACATGTGACACGTCAGTTAAAAACTCCGTACAATAATTCAGTGCAGTGAGTGACGTTTTTTCATAGCAAGTACAATTTGTCCTTGCACAGCTAGCTTTGCTAACATGACATCCACATAGCTTACCTTTGTTTGAGGTTTTTTTCTAAGTGACGATAAAAGGTAGACGTAGTCCCCACCATCTGTGAAAGTAAAGCGCTGCTGAACAGGGTCGGCCCAAGCCTCCATGGGGCCATAAGCAAAATTTGATTTTGGGGCCCTCTATTTATGCTAACATTGTGGATTGCTGTAATCAACAGTTATACGCACACGTACTGTAAACTTATTGCATCTCTTATGGTGCTGTTTACATGATATTCTACACATGTATAACATAGAATACATTTATCGGCCGACCAATTTATTGGTCAGTCGATTTCTGGGAGCTGATTTCCTTAATTTTGGGGGATCAGGATCAGCCAACAGTTAAATTATGAAGCCAATCTTATCCCCTGATCTTATCTTGGCCAGCAAAGGTTTAAAAATCACCCTCAGTCCTCTTCTGCTCTACAGTAAGAAGTTTGACTGAGAGACCGGCCTAGCAGGTCATGTCTGCACATTTGCAGTTAACAATATTCACCCCACTGTTGCCAACTCAGTGACTTTCATGCTATATTTAGCGACATTTCAGACAAAAAAAAATTGGTATCAGCCAAAGTCAAAATCGGCAGGTCAGGCTTTTTAAAGGTCAGTAACAGGGGATCGGCCAGAAAACTGCAACCGATGCAACTGCAACCCTACTTAAGATGGAATACATACACACATACACCGCGTTGATTCTGAGCCTTCAAATGATTTTAACATAAGTTTCACATAACTTAGAAGTTGATGTAAAAATGTTTGTTTTAGCCACATAAATGATCATGCTCATCAGCAAACATATCGACAACTACAACCGCTCATTGATATATTAATGTAGTAGCCATGTAGTCTGATGTAAAAACATTTTGCTAGACAATGTCAAATATTGAGAAGTTTTAATTGTTGTTATCAAATGTTATCAAACACCATTTTGAAACCAAAAAACCTCAGAAACAAACCACAACCTACAAGCATTGTAGCATAAATGTTTGGCTGTTGAACTGGACTGTTGAAGGTCACTATCAAGCTAATTTTCTATTAGCAGCTTAAATCTTTTTGATAACCAAGACACATTAAAACAAACTTTTATCCTGGCTTTTTTTCTATTCTTTCTCTTTTTTTTTTCTCTCCCTGAAGGATAAGCCCTTTTTTAAGACATCGTTTTGATTACTTATCTTCTGCCCACTGGCGGCACCAGGGAGGATTTAGGGGGTGCTATAGCACCCCCTGGAAAAGTCATAGCACCACCTTAGCACCCTCTGAAAATATTAGATTTATTTATTTTTTTTATTTTTTTTTAATGTAATTTAACATTTCTTATTTGTAGTTGTTGTGGCATGTTCATTAAAATACACAAAATAAAAAAAATCAATTATAATATATTGAGTTAAAAAAAAAAATACAACAGGATTTGAACTTTACGTATTACCATTTCCAGGAAACAATTGACATAACGCAGGCTCCGCCCCCATGCCCACATAGAGCAATCCTCCCCCAATCATTCCAGGGCATTTGTAAATTCCTGACCAATTGGCGGTCACAATTTGTCCAAAAGTGCCATGGCTGTTATCAAAATGAACTCACAATATTGACAGCATTTATCATAGCAAACACGCTCTTTTGTTCTTGTGTGTTAGAGATTTGAGGAATATAATAAATAGTCATGGTCCAAGCTGTCAGTGAGGAATGTGCAATCCCCACAGCTGTTATCTAGAACATTTAGAGGGCGGAGTATAATTTATTACATTTCCAAAACCAAAAAGGAGTCTGGAATAATGGAAGAAATGGATCATTGCCTACAGTTGACCTCATATCCAGTTGAATGAAGGACGGGAACTACCATATGTTAGTCAGCATGAAGATAACCTGTGGTAAACATCCCGTTTTTTTTTATTTTTCATACGGATGGTCAAATCAAACCCTTAAGCTGCAAATAAACACAAGTAAATAAAGAAAACCAATATGACAATATGACCCTTTGCAAATGATGTCACTCTCTTCAAAACTCCCTCTGCTCCACTATGATGGTTGTCAAAACAACCTAAGCGCTCCTGTAAACCCTGTCATAAAACATACATGTGGCAGTCTAATATTGCATTTATTTAGTTGATTTTGCAGCAAAAATGGTCACAGGATACCATGGGTTGGCTGCACAAGGTGAAAACAAAAACTTGTCAATTTATTTTATAACTTGTAACAAGGAAAGATGTAGCGGCGATCGATAACAGCCATCAATCATAACAATTGTTAGCCCTCAGTGTAACTGCGGACTTGCAGCGAACACTTTTCACAAGGTAAGAAAATTAACGTTCATATGCTCTATAAGTAAGTATGATTAGAAAGATATCCATTATCCCATTATGGCAAAGGTTCATGTCTAACCATGGAAACAATGTCACACCATCATTTAGCCTAGCACAGTGGTTCTTAACCTTTATTGAGGTACTGAACCCACCAGTTTTATATGCGCACTCACTAAACCCTTCTTTAGTGATAAATAAAATATGATTTTTTTTTCCCAAAGTCTAGTTGGATTACCCAACTAGAGTCTAGTTAGGTAACCCCAAGATCACCAAGTCTTCTTAAAAGGTAGAGACTCCAAGAACAGTTCTTCAAAATATAGTCAGTGTTTTCAGCACAGTTGAGCTGACTGTCCAGGAACGACCCAAGGTATTTAAAATTTGCCACAGTTTCAACAGGTTGGCCATCGAGAGAAACTGGAACCCCTTTAAGGTCTTGTTTAGATCATTTAATTAGCTCTACATTCTTAAGAGAATGAAAAATTTATAATAAATAATAAAGACTTTGCGGTATTCTGATTTAGTAATGTAATTATATTAGTTTTGTTACCACCTCAACACCACTAGAGGCAGTAGCAGGCCCGGAAAGATGTGACTAAGGAGCAGATTTAGAAGTACAATGAAAGCTACAGAATTTGGTAAAAACTATGAGCTGCGCTGAAGTAAATTAAAGACACAAGTTGATATACATGCTGAGAGTGAAACTCTTTCATCACGACATTTACTCAAGCAGTCTTTCCCTTTAACCCTAACCCTCTTTACCTAGTCTTTACCTCCAGGGCAGAGGCTCCACTGAATCCCTGAGACCGACTCATCGAACCCCCGGGGTTCAATAGAACCCAGGTTAAGAACCACTGGCCTAGCATGTACTGACGAAATTGGTCAGCGTCTCGTCTGTATGTTCTTAAGGCTGCTCCCGTTTAAGGAGAGACACTGTTTATGACATACTGACATAAATCATATGGTGTGAATTCAGGTAAAGTTGGTAATTTGATCAACACGTCAGGAGGGAGAAGGTACGGGTTGGTTTGTAATCTAGCTGTTTCAAGCTTCTGTAAATACCGGTGTCTATGAACCCCAACCAGGTGTGTTACGTTCAAAGATAAATTAGCTTGACTAGAACAAGAAATCATGAATAAACTGACAAAAACAACTTGGGAAAACAACTTTGGTCGCTCAGTTCAACACTCCTGATCCTCATTTCCGACGTCCATCATGGCGCCTCGAATGATTAAGTGACATAGTTGCAAAGGGTCAATACTTAGGTATCCACTTTGTCATGAATGCTGTTTTAACATAAACAATGTAATATATTATCTGGAAGTAATCTGGCTAATGGTGCAAAGCTCCATGTCTAAGCATCAAATTACCACAAATCAGTCTGATTAAATTAACAATACTAAACATCTAATCATTTCCAGATCAATAAGTAATCTTATTGATCACATTATTCACTATCCACTTGATAGGTGACTGTTGATGTCAGACTTTTTAGTCCACCTGACCCGTGTGTGGGGGGAGAAGGGAGGGGTGCATGCGTGTTGACAACTTCAGGGAACTAAAGATCCTTCATAGCACCCACAGTAAAATACTTAGTGCCAACCCCTTCGCACTTGCAGAAAAAAAATTTCTGGAGCCGCCACTGGTTCTACCAGAGCTTTGGACGTTTGGATGCACACTGCACGGCAGGTCATA